>NC_080572.1:144499397-144654397 GCF_030247185.1 Malaya genurostris
CAAGACTAAAAGTAAGTATTTTCTTCAAAACATGTTTGAAATGTTCATACCTTTTCTGCAGTAACACTGGGAAAACTCCATCCTTTCCAGGAGACTTGTACGGAGCAAAACTCTCAACTGCCCATTTGACCGATTCAATCGTCACAACGCTTCGAGCAAGGGCCCAAAAATCGTAACTACCTGAAAAAGTCTCGGGAAGGGCTGTCGGTGATGGATCCATACATCCTGGAAAGTGAGTGTTAAAAAGATAGTGAAGTACATCACCTTCTTCAGACAAGTGTTCACCATCTGAAGTTCTTAAGAAACTGACATTAAAGTCCTTAGATATCGATAATAACTTATTTAATCTGCTAGACTCGTTGAGACTAGAGACATTTGTGCTGAGGCTTTTCCAACCACTTCGCTCAGACGATCGAAGAGCATTTTTGTAAGCCCTTCGAGCCGACACGAATGCCTCCGACCCATCTCAGCGTCGGTGGTTCCAAGCTCTTCTGCATAGTTTCCTTAGTCTAGCAAGTTCAGCATTCCACCAAGGAGTTCCTCTAGTAGCTCGCACAATCCGAAGTGGACAAGCCTCTTCATATGCTGCAACTATGAGTGAATTTGTCTCGTCGACAACATTTTCCAAATCAATTGGGGTTTCAATTGTTGGTTGGTACCCGTAAAATCTAGTCGCCAAGCCCTCTTCATAGAGGTCCCAGTTTGTATATTTGGGATTACGATATGTGATAATATCAAATTTAACGTTTGAATGATCAAAGAAGATGTACTTATGATCAGACAACGAAGGTTCGAGCTCATCGGAGACGAGCCAATTCACAAACTCATGCGCAATTCTATCAGAGCAGAGAGTTACGTCCAAAACCTCCTCTCTTCCAGATCTCGCAAAAGTTGGAAACACGAACTATGTGTGATTATAAACCATGAGTATTTTTGAAAAAAGTATGTCAGTTTTATTCGTATTTGCGTCATACACATGTGTTTCTCACATTATTTTTTTTAGAGGGTACTCTGTATCAATTTCAGTTTTCTCAAGCGAAAACGACATTAAGATGACCATAGAAGTGACCACATATGTCAACCTAGAAACCGCCTACGATCCCACTCTACCTTCCATTATTTTGCCATGCTCGTTATGTAATAAAGGATTAAACACATTTTTGCCTTTCTCATATAGAAAGGTTATGAAATCACTGTGAAAACCGACTTTTGAACCGAGGCCAGGAGGGCCGAGTGTCATATACCATTCGACTCAGTTCGTCGAGTACGTAAAATGTCTGTGTGTGTATGTAACGTTTTTTGCACTAACTTTTCTCGGAGATGGTTGAACCGATTTTCACATACTTAGATTCAAATGAAAGCTCTTATGGTCCCATACAAAATTCCTGAATATTATTTGGATCTGACTTCCGGTTCCGGAATTATAGGGTAAAATGTGCAAAAATTGTGAAAATAGGTGCACTAACTTTTCTCAGAGATGGCTGAACCGATTCTCACAAACTTAAATTCAAATGAAAGGTCGTATGGTCCCATATAAAATTATGGGGGGGAGTTATGGGGTAAAATGTGCAAAAAAAATGAAAATATGTGTTCTAACTTTTCTCATAGATGGTGCGACCGATTTTCATACGTAATTCCTAAATTTCATGCGGATCCGACTTCCGGATCCGGAAATATTGGGTAAAGTGGGTTAAAAATTGTATATATATATGTATATACAGGGCCAGTAAATCTTTCTTGCGCGAGAGGCGAATGACCACGATGTTCTCCTACATTCAAAGCCCTTCTGGTCCTTAGCGAAGGTGCTTAAGAAAAACTCGAAACTTATTCCTCCTCTGATGTCACCTCAGTACGCAGTACCAGTAGAGAAGGCAAATGCGCTAGGCCAGCAGTTTGTGTGTTCTCACAATTTAAGACTCAACATTGTTAGTCCACATGAAAGAGCCGTTGCTGATAGCGTAGCTGAGATTGACCAATCAGACAGCTTGGTTTCTGAGCAAAGTAAAGTCACTGCGAATGAGCTAATGGCTATTGTGAAAAAATCCAAAAATATGAAAGCCCCCGGTTTCGACAACACATTCAACATTGATCCGGAATATTTGAGTATTCGCTCATTTTCAACAGGTGTTGGGAGCTTGGCTACTTCCCTTCAATAAGGAAGTTAGCTAAAGCTAGTATTTTTTCATCAGACATCCCACCTCTTCCGGGTGGTGATGTTCTGTCACAATTTGCTGATGATACTGCCATTCTTTACAAAGGTCGTGTCGTAATGCTCTGAAGAATAAATTACAGACAGGTCTGGACGCTCTAACTGAATATTTTACAAGCTGGAAAATTGTGATCAATGCAGCAAAAACTCAGGTCATCTTGTTTTCACATACAAAATCTCCAAAGTTTGTTCAATCAGACGAATGCCGAATACGATTTGGTGATGATGTTATCCAATGGTTCGACGAAGTTATCTATCTAGGGCTCACCTTTGACAGACATCTGATATTCATGCCAAGGTTTTATGCCTGCCTTATTCAAGGCTTTATGCCTGCGGTAGAGAGAGATAACCAATTTCATCTCCATCGGGCTTTTCCTTTTGCTCCATGAATAAATAAATAAATAAATAAATGAATAAATAAATAAATAAATAAATAAATAAATAAATAAAAAAAATAAAAAAATAAAAAAAAAAATAAATAAATAAATAAATAAATAAATAAATAAATAAATAAATAAATAAATAAATAAATAAATATATAAATAAATATGTGCATGAAAATAAATTGTAATTCACAAAATATTTTTATCTATGTAGTAAAGATCCAAAATAATTTGATTTGCTTCGTGCATTCTTCGCTGTGCGAAAATCGTTCGAGAAAATTTCACAATTTTATCCTTCTAAAAGGCAGAAAAGAATCCTGTACAGTATCTTTATAGTTTCTTTCAAAGAAATATGCAAATCCAAAATGAGATAATCGACGTCAAAAATCGTTTAAAATTAATTCTAGTAGTGAAAAGGAAGAAAGTTTCACAATTCACAATACAGTTCAACTATTAATTCGAATTCGAAGATATAAAGAAATCGTGTCAGTTTTATTCGTAATTCAGTAATGTCAATGCTAAGTTAGACAAAGACGGTAACACTAACCGTCTTTGTCTAACTGACATTACTGATTCTTGTTTTCCAGTACTGCATAAGATTATGTTCAAGATAATATTATGAACGACTATCGCCGATATTCCACTTACGGTGGATGCGAAATGCTAGAAATTCAAAGACTACGCTCTTTATTCAAAATGAATTCTGACGAGTCAGCTGCGATCTAGATAGAAAACCAAACAAAATAAAAATGTAATAAAACTATCAACTATAGCCAATAGGGTGAAGTGTGTTCAATATTGTACACCGTCACTTACATCGGCGAAACAAAACACGGAAAAAAAATTTCTAAACTGGTCTCAAAACTACACAAGATAGAGATAACCATCAGTAGGCAACTAAACAAACCGATTCCGACTATCCTGGTTCCCGGTATCCGGTTCCGGAAGTACCGGAAATAGTGGTCATATATACCAAAATAGATCTCACTTGCTTTTCTCAGCGATGGTTTAGCCGATTTTCATCCGGATCCGACTTCCGGTTCCGGAATTATAGGGTAAAGTGTGTTCAATATTGTACACCGTCACTTAAATCGGCGAAACAAAACACGGAAAAAAATTTCTAAACTGGTCTCAAAACTACACAAATCGATAGTCATTATCAGTAGGCAACTAAACAAACCGATTCCGACTATCCTGGTTCCCGGTATCCGGTTCCGGAAGTACCGGAAATAGTGGTCATATATACCAAAATAGATCTCACTTACTTTTCTCAGCGATGGTTTAGCCGATTTTCATCCGGATCCGACTTCCGGTTCCGGAATTATAGGGTAAAGTGTGTTCAATATTGTACACCGTCACTTAAATCGGTGAAACAAAACACGGAAAAAAATTTCTAAACTGGTCTCAAAACTACACAAATCGATAGTCATTATCAGTAGGCAACTAAACAAACCGATTCCGACTATCCTGGTTCCCGGTATCCGGTTCCGGAAGTACCGGAAATAGTGGTCATATATACCAAAATAGATCTCACTTTCTTTTCTCAGCGATGGTTTGACCGATTTCCACAAACTTAGATTCAAATGAAAGGTTTTTCGTACCCATACGGAATTCCTGAATTTCTTTCGGATCCGACTTCCGGTTTCGGAATTATAGGGTAAAGTGTGTTCAATATTGTCACCGTCACTGAAACCGGCGAAACAAAAAACGTAAAAAATTTTCTAAACTGGTCTCAAAACTACACAAATATATATTCATTATCAGCAGGCAACTAAACAAACCGATTTCGGCTATCCTGGTTCCCGGTATCCGGTTCCGGAAGTACCGGAAATAGTGGTCATATATACCAAAATGGATCTCACTCACTTTGCTCAGCGATGGTTTAGCCGATTTTCATCCGGATCCGACTTCCGGTTCCGGAATTATAGGGTAAAGTAAGTTCAATATTGTACACCGTCACTTAAACCGGCGAAACAAAAAACCTGAAAAAATTTCTAAACTGGTCTCAAAACTACACAAATCGATAGTCATTATCAGTAGGCAATTAAACAAACCGATTTCGGCTATCCTGGTTCCCGGTATTCGGTTCCGGAAGTACCGGAAATATTGGTCATATATAACGAAATTGATCTCTCACTTTTCTCAGCAATGGTTTAACCGATTTTCACAAACTTAGATTCAAATGAAAGGTCTTCCGGTCCCATACGAAATTCCTGATTCCATCCGGATCCGGAAATATTGGGTAAAGTGGGTTAAAAATTGTATACCATCACTGAAAATGGGGAGAAACCATAAAAAAAAATCTAAATCGACCTCAAATCTTTTCCAATTCATAGTTTTTATCAGTAGACGGTCAATCAAACCGATTTCGGTTATTCTTGTAAGAATCGAGGAAAATTATTTTGAAGAATACCACAGTATTATATATGATAGTATGATTGATATGAGAAAGGCATCATTACAACACTAGGTGGATTAAAACAGGTTTTCTCTACATGTAGGGGTGATTATGTTGCGTAGAATTGCTACTGCAATTTGGTGACATAATCATTCGTCGTATTGATATATGTTTACGATAAACTATGAACTCTGAAAAATTATTTGTGCATAAATTTTGCGGATCTTCATTGGAAGTTTCATCTTAGTATGTAATTACTTTTCACTGACTTCAAGATTTCAACTGCTTTTCATAGCTCTGTGGCTTAAGTAAACTTTATTAAACCAAACTGGATTGTTCTTCATCGATGAACTTATCCTCTGACCTGAAAATTATCTTAGAAAACCTTTTGATAACTTATAATTGTGTGTTCTTTTATTTTGATTGGAATGGTTTTAACATCGTGGTCATTCGCCTCTCGCGCAAGAAAGATTTACTGGCCCTGTATATACATATATATATATATATATATATATATATATATATATATATATATATATATATATATATATATATATATATATATATATATATATATATATATATATATATATATATATATATATATATATATATATATATATATATATATATATATATATATATATATATATATATATATATATATATATATATATATATATATATATATATATATATATATATATATATATATATATATATATATATATATATATGTGTATATACAGGGCCAGTAAATCTTTCTTGCGCGAGAGGCGAATGACCACGATGTTAAAACCATTCCAATCAAAATAAAAGAACACACAATTATAAGTTATCAAAAGGTTTTCTAAGATAATTTTCAGGTCAGAGGATAAGTTCATCGATGAAGAACAATCCAGTTTGGTTTAATAAAGTTTACTTAAGCCACAGAGCTATGAAAAGCAGTTGAAATCTTGAAGTCAGTGAAAAGTAATTACATACTAAGATGAAACTTCCAATGAAGATCCGCAAAATTTATGCACAAATAATTTTTCAGAGTTCATAGTTTATCGTAAACATATATCAATACGACGAATGATTATGTCACCAAATTGCAGTAGCAATTCTACGCAACATAATCACCCCTACATGTAGAGAAAACCTGTTTTAATCCACCTAGTGTTGTAATGATGCCTTTCTCATATCAATCATACTATCATATATAATACTGTGGTATTCTTCAAAATAATTTTCCTCGATTCTTACAAGAATAACCGAAATCGGTTTGATTGACCGTCTACTGATAAAAACTATGAATTGGAAAAGATTTGAGGTCGATTTAGATTTTTTTTATGGTTTCTCCCCATTTTCAGTGATGGTATACAATTTTTAACCCACTTTACCCAATATTTCCGGATCCGGATGGAATCAGGAATTTCGTATGGGACCGGAAGACCTTTCATTTGAATCTAAGTTTGTGAAAATCGGTTAAACCATTGCTGAGAAAAGTGAGAGATCAATTTCGTTATATATGACCAATATTTCCGGTACTTCCGGAACCGAATACCGGGAACCAGGATAGCCGAAATCGGTTTGTTTAATTGCCTACTGATAATGACTATCGATTTGTGTAGTTTTGAGACCAGTTTAGAAATTTTTTCAGGTTTTTTGTTTCGCCGGTTTAAGTGACGGTGTACAATATTGAACTTACTTTACCCTATAATTCCGGAACCGGAAGTCGGATCCGGATGAAAATCGGCTAAACCATCGCTGAGCAAAGTGAGTGAGATCCATTTTGGTATATATGACCACTATTTCCGGTACTTCCGGAACCGGATACCGGGAACCAGGATAGCCGAAATCGGTTTGTTTAGTTGCCTGCTGATAATGAATATATATTTGTGTAGTTTTGAGACCAGTTTAGAAAATTTTTTACGTTTTTTGTTTCGCCGGTTTCAGTGACGGTGACAATATTGAACACACTTTACCCTATAATTCCGAAACCGGAAGTCGGATCCGAAAGAAATTCAGGAATTCCGTATGGGTACGAAAAACCTTTCGTTTGAATCTAAGTTTGTGGAAATCGGTCAAACCATCGCTGAGAAAAGAAAGTGAGATCTATTTTGGTATATATGACCACTATTTCCGGTACTTCCGGAACCGGATACCGGGAACCAGGATAGTCGGAATCGGTTTGTTTAGTTGCCTACTGATAATGACTATCGATTTGTGTAGTTTTGAGACCAGTTTAGAATTTTTTTTCCGTGTTTTGTTTCACCGATTTAAGTGACGGTGTACAATATTGAACACACTTTACCCTATAATTCCGGAACCGGAAGTCGGATCCGGATGAAAATCGGCTAAACCATCGCTGAGAAAAGTAAGTGAGATCTATTTTGGTATATATGACCACTATTTCCGGTACTTCCGGAACCGGATACCGGGAACCAGGATAGTCGGAATCGGTTTGTTTAGTTGCCTACTGATAATGACTATCGATTTGTGTAGTTTTGAGACCAGTTTAGAAATTTTTTTCCGTGTTTTGTTTCGCCGATTTAAGTGACGGTGTACAATATTGAACACACTTTACCCTATAATTCCGGAACCGGAAGTCGGATCCGGATGAAAATCGGCTAAACCATCGCTGAGAAAAGCAAGTGAGATCTATTTTGGTATATATGACCACTATTTCCGGTACTTCCGGAACCGGATACCGGGAACCAGGATAGTCGGAATCGGTTTGTTTAGTTGCCTACTGATGGTTATCTCTATCTTGTGTAGTTTTGAGACCAGTTTAGAAATTTTTTTCCGTGTTTTGTTTCGCCGATGTAAGTGACGGTGTACAATATTGAACACACTTCACCCTATTGGCTATAGTTGATAGTTTTATAACATTTTTATTTTGTTTGGTTTTCTATCTAGATCGCAGCTGACTCGCCAGAATTCATTTTGAATAAAGAGCGTAGTCTTTGAATTTCTAGCATTTCGCATCCACCGTAAGTGGAATATCGGCGATAGTCGTTCATAATATTATCTTGAACATAATCTTATGCAGTACTGGAAAACAAGAATCAGTAATGTCAGTTAGACAAAGACGGTTAGTGTTACCGTCTTTGTCTAACTTAGCATTGACATTACTGAATTACGAATAAAACTGACACGATTTCTTTATATCTTCGAATTCGAATTAATAGTTGAACTGTATTGTGAATTGTGAAACTTTCTTCCTTTTCACTACTAGAATTAATTTTAAACGATTTTTGACGTCGATTATCTCATTTTGGATTTGCATATTTCTTTGAAAGAAACTATAAAGATACTGTACAGGATTCTTTTCTGCCTTTTAGAAGGATAAAATTGTGAAATTTTCTCGAACGATTTTCGCACAGCGAAGAATGCACGAAGCAAATCAAATTATTTTGGATCTTTACTACATAGATAAAAATATTTTGTGAATTACAATTTATTTTCATGCACATATTTATTTATTTATTTATTTATTTATTTATTTATTTATTTATTTATTTATTTATTTATTTATTTATTTATATATTTATTTATTTATTTTTTTATTTATTTATTTATTTATTTATTTATTTATTTATTTATTTATTTATTCATTTATTTATTTATTTATTTATTCATGGAGCAAAAGGAAAAGCCCGATGGAGATGAAATTGGTTATCTCTCTCTACCGCAGGCATAAAGCCTTGAATAAGGCAGGCATAAAACCTTGGCATGAATATCAGATGTCTGTCAAAGGTGAGCCCTAGATAGATAACTTCGTCGAACCATTGGATAACATCATCACCAAATCGTATTCGGCATTCGTCTGATTGAACAAACTTTGGAGATTTTGTATGTGAAAACAAGATGACCTGAGTTTTTGCTGCATTGATCACAATTTTCCAGCTTGTAAAATATTCAGTTAGAGCGTCCAGACCTGTCTGTAGTTTATTCTTCAGAGCATTACGACACGACCTTTGTAAAGAATGGCAGTATCATCAGCAAATTGTGACAGAACATCACCACCCGGAAGAGGTGGGATGTCTGATGAAAAAATACTAGCTTTAGCTAACTTCCTTATTGAAGGGAAGTAGCCAAGCTCCCAACACCTGTTGAAAATGAGCGAATACTCAAATATTCCGGATCAATGTTGAATGTGTTGTCGAAACCGGGGGCTTTCATATTTTTGGATTTTTTCACAATAGCCATTAGCTCATTCGCAGTGACTTTACTTTGCTCAGAAACCAAGCTGTCTGATTGGTCAATCTCAGCTACGCTATCAGCAACGGCTCTTTCATGTGGACTAACAATGTTGAGTCTTAAATTGTGAGAACACACAAACTGCTGGCCTAGCGCATTTGCCTTCTCTACTGGTACTGCGTACTGAGGTGACATCAGAGGAGGAATAAGTTTCGAGTTTTTCTTAAGCACCTTCGCTAAGGACCAGAAGGGCTTTGAATGTAGGAGAATTTCTCGAAGCTTTTGCTGAAAGTTCATGTTGCGTAGCTTAGTTATTTTTTCCTGAATTATCCTAGTTAAGTTGTTATAAGAGGTCTTCTTATCCAGTTGAATTGTTGTTGAAACCAGGTCTTCTTATCCAGTTGAATTGTTGTTGAAATCCAGTTGAATGTGTTGTCGAAACCGGTGGCTTTCATATTTTTGGATTTTTTCACAATAGCCATTAGCTCATTCGCAGTGACTCTACTTTGCTCAGGAACCAAGCTGTCTGATTGGTCAAACTCAGCTACGCTATCAGCAACGGCTCTTTCATGTGGACTAACAATGTTGAGTCCTAAATGGTGAGAACACACAAACTGCTGGCCTAGCGCATTTGCCTTCTCTACTGGTGTGATTAAAGGTATTCCTTCAGCTGCGTACTGAGGTGACATCAGAGGAGGAATAAGTTTCGGGTTTTTCCTAAGCACCTTCGCTAAGGACCAGAAGGGCTTTGAATGTAGGAGAATTTCTCGAAGCTTTTGCTGAAAGTTCTTGTTGCGTAGCTTAGTTATTCTTTCCTGAATTATCCTAGTTAAGTTGTTATAACAGTTCGGCTGAAAAGTTCGTATCGTTTAATAGAAACACACATTTTTTTGCCAAAATTCGTTTTTATTATTCAACATAATTGCCATCAGAGGCGATACAGCGATTATAGCGATCTTCCAACTTTTCGATACCTCTTTTGTAGTACGATTTGTCCTTTGCCTCAAAATAGGCCTCAGTTTCAGCGATTACCGCTTCATTGCTTTTAAATTTTTTACCAGCGAGCATTCTCTTGAGGTCTGAGAACAGGAAAAAGTCACTGGGGGCCAAATCTGGAGAATACGGTGGATGAGGGAGCAATTCGAAGCCCATTTCGTTCAATTTCAGCATGGTTTTCATCGACTTGTGACATTGTGATTGTGAGCTCACGCGGAACCCATTTTGCACAAAGCTTTCTCATATCCAAATATTCGTGAATAATATGTCCAACACGTTCCTTTGATATCTTTAGGGTGTCAGCTATCTCGATCAACTTCACTTTAAGGTCATTGAAAATCATTTTGTGGATTTTTTTCACGTTTTCATCGGTAACAGCCTCTTTTGGACGTCCACTGCGTTCATCGTCTTCGGTGCTCATATGACCAGTACGAAATTTTGCAAACCACTTACGAATTATTGCTTCGCCCGGTGCAGAGTCTGGATAACACTCATCAAGCCATTTTTTGGTATCCGCGGCACTTTTTTCATCAAAAAGTAGTGTTTCATCAACACACGAAATTCCTTTTTTTCCATCTTTTTTTCACAATAACAAAAGTAGCTTTACTCAAAATGCAATATCTCACAAACTAATAATCAGACAGCTGTCAAATTTATACACGTATCTTTTGAAGGTTGGTACTAACTGAAAATGGTATGGATTTAATTTTAGTGGCGCCCTCTCATAGAAACGATACGAACATTTCAGCCGATCTGTTAAGGGGTCTTCTTATATAGGATGCCAGTTCGTTGATACTGCCTCCGGTCGAAATCAGATGAGTTTCTTGGTGACACTGTCAATTTGAAGTGAGTAACTCGGCATATGGAATGCTGGAAGGAAGTTAGGGCCGCATCGATTTCCATCCGGGAATCTAGTGGCAAATCGATATTAATAAGTTGGTCGGCGATTTGTTGAAATTGGACCCAGTCGGTGCGATAATAGTTCCTCCGAGGTTGAATAGGCACTGTTTCTGGTGAAGATCCCAACGTCAATATTACTAGAAAGTGGTCGGAAGAGAGCTCGTTGAAGACTCTGTCAACATCGCCATAGACAGCTCTGGAGAGCTGGATGTTGCTGATGAATATATCCACAATTAAATGAACTCTCGATTTGGAAAGTCGTGTTGGTTGATCCGGAGCGAGAATGTTGTACTGTCCAGCTTCGTAATCTTCGGCAAGTACAAATCCGTTTCGATTCTGTCTTTTGTTCCCCCACAGCTCATACCGTGCGTTCAGGTCTCTAGCAATGATGAATTTGTTCTGTCGTCGAGTGAGCATAGAAAGATCTCGCTTCAATGATGCACACGTACCATCTCGAAGATTGGTTTGTTTGGGGCAGTACGCTGCAATGATGATGATGGGTCCCATCGTCGTTGTAATCTCAATTCCGATGGCTTATATAAGTTTCAATTTAAAGGCAGGCAGAAGCCTGTGCTGAATGGATCGTTTAATGGCAATGGCAACTCCTCCTCCTCTGGTAGTTGCCCTGTCGAGCCTGTGAATCCTGTAATTGGAAATAAAAATAGATATTTCAGGTTTAAGATGAGTTTCAGTTTAAATAGCAATATCGGCATTCTTCTCTTGAAGAAAGCCGGACAATTCAGCAGTTTTGCTTGTGAGTGAGCAAGCATTCAAACTTACTACAACCAACTTATTATAATGCATATTCGATGATGAATTTGCCTAAGACGTTAATTTGATCTAACCACGTTCTGCAGTTTCGTAGTTTTGTTGTCATTGATTCAAAAAATGACGATCAACTGATTCAGCAGAGAATAAGTCACTAGAGTCATCATTTGCTTGTGGTTGATTTTTGTCCCATCCAGGAGGGATTTTGGAGGAAGAATCTTTTTTTGATCCAGCGGCTGAATCTTTTGGATTGCTGTGAGGAAGTTTCGGCAAATTTTGAATATCCCTCTTCGGTGGGAGCCGTGGCAAATTAATTTCATACTTCTTTGTAACATTCTTGCGCGATGATTGTTTACGGAACGCGTGTTGTCGAATTTTTGTGATATGTTTGGGACACGATTTGCTAGTAGATGGATGGTCGCCATCACAGTTCACACATTTTACTGTGATGTTATTTAGTAGGCAATCGTTGGTATTGTGTGGTACATTTCCCGCACCTACTGTTCATGTTTCATTTCCTCGCT
This sequence comes from Malaya genurostris, assembly GCF_030247185.1. Taxonomy (NCBI): domain Eukaryota; kingdom Metazoa; phylum Arthropoda; class Insecta; order Diptera; family Culicidae; genus Malaya; species Malaya genurostris. Next base: position 144,511,764 of record NC_080572.1, read on the forward strand.
CCATGGGCGTAGTTCAAACAGTTCGTGCACTGTGTGACATCTCGTTGTACCGGTTTATATTTTTGCCATTCGATGATTATATGGAAGAATGATTTTATCGTTTTCAGGTGACTCATGGTGATGGAGCACTTCTCCAGATGAATGAAGTACAGTTGACCTCGAAACTTTCGATTGTGTTGTGTCGTTTCACTTTAAACATCAGTCCACCCTCCGAGAGTGCCTTCATAGGTTTGTTGTCGGTAATATCGTGTGTATTTCGCTTTTGTTTGCTTCAGGTAACATTCCACTGCTTTGTAGTGGTTCAAAGCCGGAACAGTTATTTTGTAGCCTTCAGTACTCAAACGGATTGTTGCCTTTTGCTGATCAGCTTGTTGAAATCCAAGCGTAGAGTCGGAGCCCTTAAGGCAGCGTAGAGTCCGAAGCCCTTCAGGCAGAAAGGCGGCCTTTTTTCCTTCTGCAGTTCCTCTTCGACATCAACTGGCAGATCAGCATACTGGTTGTTACTCAGCAAACGGTCGTTTACCTGTACATCACTTGGCTTCAGACGCTTAGCATCCTTTGGATCCTTCTCGGATCTATGGCGCGTTTTACCCACAGCGCGGGTAGATAGGCTGCTGCGAATAAAAGCTAAAACAAAATCGAAATTAGTCCACATCGAGTGTCAGATGGAGAATGAATAAATTTAAGAGGCTTCTTTTTACGTGATTTTGTTTGTAGCTACATATAAGCACTTATAGAATTTTGATGTCGATTATCTCATTTCGGTTTTGAATATTTCATTGAAAGAAACTATGCTGTACAGGATTCATTTCTGCCTCTTAGAAGGATAGAATTGGGGAATTCTTTACGATATTTAGCACCGTTCCGAATTTTTTTCTCGAACGATTTTCGCACAGCGAAAAGTGCACGAAGCAAATCAATTTGTTTTGGATTTTCACTAAACGGAAGATTTTTACCTTCGATTTGCAAATAAGTAATCTTAATAGTTCTTGAGATAACATTTAGAGCCATTAGAACAGCTGATTTTATATAATGTCAACTTTTCGTTTCTTGTTTTCTTTCTCTCCGATTCAAACGAGCAGCAGCTCTGTTGTCTGATGCAATCGTTCTTGCTTGAATTGAAACTAGCTTTGCAAACAAACCGACACATCCGCTCGCAGTGCCAAATGATGCCAAACCGAATCATTTTTTCTTAAGAGGCTTCTTTTTACGTGATTTCGTTTGTAGTTGTTTCACAAATGGGCGGTTCCAACGGCCAATCATATAGGCACTTATAGAATTTTGATGTCGATCATCTCATTTCGGATTTGCATATTTCATTGAAAGAAACTATCAAGATGCTGTACATGATACATTTCTGCCTTTTAGAAGGATAAAATTGTGAAATTCTCTACGATATTTAACACTGTTCGGAACATTTTTCTCAAACGATTTTCGCACAGCGAAAAGTTCACGAAGCAAATCAAATTATTTTGGATTTTCACTAAACTGAAGATTTTTACCTTCGATTTGCAAAGAAGTTTTCTTAATAGTTCTTTAGATAACATTTAGAGCCATTAGAACGGCTGATTTTATATAATGTTGTTCACTTTTCGTTTTTAATTTTTTTTCTCTTCAATATAAACGACCAGCAGCTCTGTTGTCTGATCGTTCTTGCTTGAATTGAAACTAGCTTTGCGAACAAACTCGAGATGGGCAGAACAGTTCATTTCAAAGAACCGTTCAGTGATGCAAAGTTCTATTGAAAGAACTAGTTCTCCAGAGCCGTTCGTTCGTTCTTTTCATAGTTGGTTTGTTTGTTAAAAGGCTAAATGGGAACTTAGTGTTGTTAGGTTAGGCGAGCAAAAAGAAGGTCCGACGACTTTGAACTGAAGAACTACCGTTTTCGAAAAAAGAACTACTGCTCATTAATTTTTTCAAAAGAACTAGTTTTTTTTAACCGTTCGCGAACGAATTGCCCATCTCTAGAACAAACCGATACATCCGCTCGCAGTGCCAAATGATGCGAAACTGGTTTAATGCGTCTTCTCGCCTTGACGACCGGAAGGCAAATGAGAACTACGACCTGAGTGTTTGAGGTTTTTAACCACGTAGAAGGTGCACCCTTCGATGCCGCTGTTTGAATGCGTCTTCTCGCCCCAACGTCTGCTTCCATCCAACAAACAAGAAGAAATGATCGAATTTCGACGAATTTTTATAACGTTCAGTTGAAAATATGTGCCTGACTACCTCAAAATCGTCTTCCTTGCGCGAAAACCCCATGCGAAAGTAAAGAGTTTTCCGCGTTGTTTAAAAATTTTGAGAAAACTTAATTTTTGAGTTGTTTGTGGTTATCTCACACTGTGCATAATATTATCCTATTTAGAGCAATTCCAGACATGCTTATCAGATCATCAGACTCGACCTTCTCCGATTTGGATGAAACTTTGCACATGGCTTCAGTATGGAAAACCATAAGTTTTGAACCGATGGAGAGGTCAATCCGACTCACGACTGATTTTTAAAAAAGGGCGTATGTATTTTTGCATTTCACAAAAATTGACTTTTTCAAATCGTTGTAACTCGGAAACCGTTAATTGTACAAAAATGGCGTTAAGGAAGAAGTTGTAGGGAATCGATAGGGCACTCTAAAAAAATATACACTGATAAGAAATTTGATTTTTTTCTCAATAATTTCAAAATGAACCAAAAAAATTGAATTAAAAAAAAAATCATGGTTTCGATTTTTTTTTGATAATTTTTATTTTAAAGCTCCTATTAAAACCTACAGATTGATGGCTATCCCATCCGTGCCTTTTGAAAAATGAAGAAGTTACAGTTAGAACAATTTACAGATATTTTCGAAATTTCAAGTTCTCGTTGAAATATAATCGTTAAAACAGTAGAACTAACGTAACTACGTCAAAACGAATAAACACATGAAGAATCAAAGAGGTGTGCCACTTGACTATCTACTGTTTACAACCAACGTACGTACCGGTGAATTGCTTACCTAAATTCTACCTGTTTCGCATATAAATAGCTATGCATCGTAGAACAGATATCAGTTTATAACAAATCTCTTTTGAAACAGTTACAATACTACAACATGGTTTTCCCAAAGTGTTGTTAACCTTTTCCTGGTTTTGTGTGTTCCGGAAAATTTGTCCAATTAACAGAAACCATAATTGGAAAATTAGAAGCTCAAAGGGGGAAAGTTTAATTGAATACCACGTTAAGCATTTCTCTGTGATCTCTGTAGGCGGACTTATAAGGAAAGTCATACGTCGGAAACAGAAGGGCAGTCAACACCGGAACCACAACCATCCACATAGCAATACGATTTAGGGGAAGTACCTTCAGCAGCTTCAATCGACTCAGCATCTTCTAAGGCATCAGTCGAGGCGGAGTTTTCAAGAGCACACAACATTGAACTCTTCAACAAGGGCATCGCAGGAATCAACTTGTCTCCGATATCAACGAAGAAACCCCGGAATGTTAATTATCCTCGAGAAAAATATTTGGATATTTCAAGAGGTATCAAAAAGCAAATATTCGAGTTCCCAGCGGATGAAGAAGATCTAGAATTACTCAGAACGAAAGCAGTAGAGTTAGATGAAGTGATTACTAAAATGATAGAGCAGTTTGCTAAGCCTGATTGTACTATAAATGAAAAAGTGCATTTATTGTCAGTCTTGCCAAACTCGTGGTCAAAGGAGAAAATAGCCACCCAATTCAAGGCGAACAAATACATTGTGTCGGAGGCAAGAGAATCAACGGACGAAAAAAAGCCAAGAAACAAACGGCAGCAGGAACGAAACGATAGAAAACGAGGTCCTTCAATATTTCAACAGCGATGACGTAAGCAGAGTAATGCCGGGATCAAGAGATTGCGTCACAGTCAAAATGAATGGTAAGTGTGAACGCAAACAAAAACGATTGCTTTATTCATCATTGAAAGAAATTTATTTGGATTATAAGGAGAAATTTCCAGATCGAAATATTGGAATTAGTACATTTGCAGAATTAAGACCAAAACATTGCAAGTTGCTTGGAAGTTCTGGTTCACATAACCTATGTGTTTGCACAATCCATGAGAATGTTTCATTAATGATTCATGCTGTTGAAAAATATTTCAAGTATGATGATAAGAATTATTATTTATTTTAAAAAGCTATTATGTGCCTCAATAAAAAGATCCTGCTACCTCCGTGAATGCAAAAGTTGTCCAGCGACACAAGATCTGTAGAGAAGCGTTTTAGACAATTTCGAGGAACATGATTTAACTGAGATAAGATTTGAACAATGGGTTTCTACTGACACATGTGATCTAGAGAAATTTGTCAAACCAGTAGAAGAATTAGCAGCATATTTTTGCGAAAAATTAGAAAAACTTGTGACTCGTGATTTTATTAAAAATCAGCAATCTGATTTTCTTAAAAAGGCAAAATCTAATTAAAAGACAGGAGAAATTGTAATAATTTGTGATTTTTCAGAAAATGTTTCATTTGTGCTTCAGGATGCTGTTCAACTGTCAAAAAAATCGAAACCCTGATTTTTTATTAATTTAATTTTTGGCTCATTTTGAAATTAGGCACGGATGGGATAGCCATCAATCTATAGGTTTTAATAACAGCTTTAAAATGAAAATTATCAAAAAAAATCAAAACCCTGATTTTTTTCTATTTACCTTTTTCGGATTATTTTGTAATTATTGAGAAAAAAATCAAAGATTTTTTTCAGTGTATATTTTTTTTAGAGTGCCCAATCGATTCCCTACAACTTCTTCCTGAACGCCATTTTTGCACAATTAACGGTTTCCGAATCACAACGATTTGAAAAAGGTTTATTTTTGTGAAATGCAAAAATACATACGCTCTTTTTAAATATCAGTCGTGAGTCGGATTGACCTCTCCATCGGTTCAAAACTTATGGTTTGCCATACTGAAGCCATGTGAAAAGTTTCATCCAAATCGGAGAAGGTCGATTCTGATTTTGTCACTTTTTCGTCTACATTGCCTGAAATTCCTAATCATATTTTTGATGAAATAGTTAAAGAAGTATGTTGCTGCCATTACAAGTCGAGATATTCACGATTAAGTTCTGCCCATTATTTCATATGGCTAAATTTGAAAATGCGCTCCATAGCAAAGTAGTCGTATTCACGACAAAACGACGCAGGGTTTGCCACCGATAAGGATTGTTTTATTGCATCATAAAATGCGAAACACTTTGAATCCGAACATTAACCCTATAAATCAAATATATCACATAGGTAGTGACTTTTTACTATGTAATATTATAAAAAGAATATCAAGGAACAGAAGTTCAATATCAATAAAACCAGCCTACGACCACAGCTCAATGTCCGATTTCATTGATTTCCTGAATCTGACAATTTTATAAAAACTGATTCTGCATTGTCCATATAAATTGATGAGAACAAACTGTTTCAGATGCAGAATTTGGTTTCCTTGCTCTGCCTTCAATAGAATTCAAGTGTTATTTTCTCACAAGGAAAAATTGATTTATGCATTCTTCGACACTTCGATTCATTTGCCTAAAAACCTGTTTTAATCCATCTAGTGGTGTAATGATGCCTTTCTCATACCAATCATACTATCATATATAATACTGCGGTATTCTTCCAAATTTATTTCTTCGATTCTTAAAAGAATAATCGAAATCAGTTTGTTTGACCGTCTATTGATAAAAACTATCTATTGGAGAAGATTTGAGGTCGATTTAGAATTTTTTTTACGGTTTTTCGGGTTCAGTGATGGTAAATTTTTTTTAACATACTTTACCCTATATTTCCGGATCCGGATGAAATTCAGGAATTACGTATGGGACCACAGGACCTTTCATTTGAACCTAAGCTTGTGAAAATCGGTCGCGCCATCTATGAGAAAAGTTAGAAAACATATTTTTATTTTTTTGCACATTTTACCCCATAACTCCGGAACCGGAAGTCGGATCCAAATAATATTCAGGAATTTTGTATGGGACCACAAGACCTTTCATTTGAATCTAAGTTTGTGGAAATCGGTTCAGCCATCTCTGAGAAAAGTTTGTGCACTTATTTTCACAATTTTTTGCACATTTTATCCCATAATTCCGGTGAATACGACCCACTTCACTACGGGGCGTCTTCTCAAAATTCATCCTGTACACGAAATCATAGAACCTAATCGTGAATATCCCTTGTTGCACCCAACCCAAGAACACAACTTTTTCCATGCTATCGGAAATCTGATCAGCAATTCTCAGCAATATCAAACAACCACAAACAACTCAAAATAATGCTGCTATCTTGTTTGTTAACGACATTTCCTTTGTTTTTTAAAAAAAATAAAAATTTCAATATATGCAGACGATATAAAACTATTTTTAGAAATAGAGAAAAGTCAGGATGCCAAGGTTTATCAAGAAGAAATTCTTTCTTTTTATACATGGTGTAACAAAAGTTTTCTTCAACTAATTGTGAAAAAATGCAGTAGAATAACATTCAGCAAAAACGAAATATACCTGAGTTGATACTTACTCTTGGAAGTCAAACAGTTCAAAAATGCGAAAGAATTATGGACTTAGGAATAATACTAGATTCTACAATGACTTTTGTTGACCATTATAATACAATCATAAACAGAGCCAATAACATGCTAGGATTCATAAAACGATTTTGTTACTGTTTTCACCAACCGTATACAATTAAAACATTATACATTGCCTATGTACGGTCTGTACTAGAATACTGTAGCTTAGTTTGGTCACCTTACCTAATCACATGGGAAGATCGAATTGAATCAGTATAAAAACAATTTTTGTTATTTGCACTTCGTAAATTAGGTTGGACAAGACTTCCTCTTCCGTCCTATAAAGCCCGCTGTATGCTGATCAGTATTCAAACATTAAAAGAACGCAGAGAATTTTCAATGGTCTCATTTGTAAATTACATTGTCTCGAATCGCATAGATTCCAGTGAAATCCTGTCCAAACTAAATTTTTACATACCATCTCGGCGTTTAAGAAATCGAAATATATTTTTTTACAAACCACCAGCGAACAAACTATGCAAAAATGGGCCAATAAATCAATTGATGGCTGTATACAAGTGTTTTTATATGTCATATGCATACTGAAATCTGCATTTACATACGACCAAAATGGTGGCGCGCAAATGGATTCAGTATAAAGTTATGTTGTGATGATAATCAAAGATACTTCTTTTTCATTAAATGTGGCTAAACACAATAACTATCTCTCAAATCCTATTATTGAACCAAACAATAATCAAGTAACCCAATTAACCATAGGATTAATTACAATAATCAAGTAACCTAATTAACCATAGGATTAATTACAATAATCGTCTTAAATTAGTAAACTATTCTAAATAGATCACTAAATAATGTATAATTTATTATGAGTTAGATAATAATAATTAGTTTACCGAATAAAATTGAAACATTGTATTAGTTTGTTTTTTTTTGTCATTGTGAAATCGATAGCTTCTGAATGCTTGTTGTATACAGCCATCAATTGATTCATTGGTCCATTTTTGCATAGTTTGTTCGCAGGTGGTTTGTAATAAAAGTATTTTGATTTCTTAAAGGCCGAGATGGTATGTAAAATTTTAGTTTGGACAGGATTTCACTGGAATCTATGCGATTCGAGAGAATGTCATTTACAAATGAGACCATTGAAAATTATCTGCGTTCTTTTAATGTTTGAATACTGATCAGCATACAGCGGGCTTCATAGGACGGAAGAGGAAGTCTTGTCCAACCTAATTTACGAAGTGCAAACAATTGTTTTTGAAATGATTGTGTTCGATCTTCCCATGTGATTAAGTAAGGTGACCAAACTAAGCTACAGTATTCTAGTACTGACCGAACATGAGCAATGTATAATGTTTTAATTGTATATGGATCGTGAAAACAGTAACAAAATTGTCTTCTGAATCCTAGCATGTTATTGGCTCTGTTTATGATTATATTATAATGGTCAGCAAAAGTAATTTTAGGATCTAGTATTATTCCTAAGTCTCTAATTCTTTCGGATTTTTTAACTGTTTACTTCTGAGAGTGAGTATCTAGTCTGATGTATTTCGTATTTTACTGAATGTTATTCTACTGCATTTTTTTCTCATTTTGCTGAAGAATACTTTTGTTACACCATGCATAAAAAGAAATAATTTTTTCTTAGTAAGATTCCTGTTCGAGTACTCAGTCAGGAATATCGGATCAGAAAGAAAATACGTCTGGCTTGAACGAGCTTCAGACAACTAATGAGAAAAATTTTATAACTAACATATTGCTACGACACAATTTGTTTCCATGGCATGTTATTATCGCTGCTCTTCTAGAGTTGATCGTGGCAACGTGGTTCAACATCATTGCCGTAGTTGTTCAAATTTTATTGGTTAGTCGCTGACTTTGTTGATGGGGCGCCTTGATTTCCGTGGTACAGGGGCGCATTGCAATTGACTGAAGTTAGATTTGTATAACGGGGTTTGTTGTTTCTTCATTTTCGTATTTTTATATACAACAGTTATATAGTTCTAGTATCAGACATATTTGTTGCGAGCGGGGCGCCGTATTTTCCTCAACAACTTGTTTTTAACTCTTTTGTAAGTTTCCTGAAGCTCTATAGTTGCCACACAAATCAACCATGAAGACTCATTTGCAACAGACATAAGTGTTATCATAATCTGAATGTTAATGTTTCTAAGTACCCAGGTGTTGAGATTTCCACTTTCTGTATTTATTATTCTTTCAAATAATAGTTCCGATTGTGTGATTTTGAGATAGAGTTCAAAATCTACTTCTTCAAAACCAAGAACCTTTTGCTGGTCAGGTAAATCGTATATATATATAACTTCAAACAGTTACTAGTTACTCGTGTGGAAGCGGTAAGTGAGATTTATGCGCTAAACATGTTTATTTCAAATAATCATGATGGAAAATACAGCTGATAGAAAGAAAAATGAGAATTATCTATTTTAATATTTAGTCTGCATAAAAAAAATAACATACAACAAATTTAATATTAATATGTGAATAGATTTTATTTCATTCGTTTTCAAGCCATGTAATTTTCAAATCACACAATTCTATATGTTCTTGCATATAAATTTGTTTGAAGGATGACGTTTCTTTTATGTGCATCTTGTAAGATGTAAAATCACAAAAAAATTTTGAACTGAGAAATTTTCAGATATTTTTACTGTATAAATTGTCAAATGACGCAAAAATTCGTTTTGTAATGACTTAATGTGGGAATGAAATGATTTTTATTAGTTCTTACTGCAATTTGAGTTTGATTAGCAAGTGGGACTATATAAATTTGAATGAACCACTTACTCATCAGCGGCTTGGGTGACTCAGTCAACTAACGGACATACTTTGCCATTCTCGGTTGAAGTTACTGTTGTTTGCTGTATGAGTTTTTATTTTTTGTTCATATCGTTGACTTTCATGCCATATAATTTTCAACACTCACAACATTACATGTTTTTGCACGTTTTTAAAATTCTGTGAAAACTTATTTCAATTCTAGTTTGTTTAAAATAGTAGATTGAAGACGGCATTCATTCCTAGCAATTGTACCTAATTGTTTTTCACTGTATCAAGCATATGTCTCAATTCCACGATTCATGGCCCAAAATCTTGTAATAAGGAATTACAACTGGCTTGTAAAATGTTCACTGAAAATATCCAGTTAGTGAAGTCATATCAGTATACAAGTGCATAAGATTTTGCGATTTCTCATGAATTTGCATTTTAAGGAATTGTAGATACCATTTTTCCGCGCTTGACGAGTTGTTATAAATAGTATATATTTTAAAATTCATAAAATCGAAGATGACGGCTTTTGGTTTGTGGATATTCTTTCAACTCGCTATACAATTTGTATTTTCGAAACAGGTTTGACAAGTAAGTTATTGTAATTAACGTGATATTAAATCTCGTGTGATCTGCCGTAAAATTTTACCGTTACAATTATGCAAGTGACGCATTGAAAGTTGGCAAAATTCACACAATCAATTAACTTGTACGTGTGATTGTCGATATTCGGATAAGTAGAAAAAGCATGTCAGTTTTATTCGTATTTACGTCATCCAGTTATGTCTCTGACATTACCCACCAATTTTTTCTGTTAAAATCAAAGACACTATTCTGGCTTACTGGCTTTCCCCTAACGGAGACGATGATGTTAGAAGAACGGGGGATATATAAGCTGGAAAGCATCACTCTGATTCGTCAATTAATGCAGAAGGGAAACTGTGGAGGCTGTGATCAATTGTTATGAACTCGCACGCACGTTTCTTAAGGCTCATTCAAGTTTGGATGAAACTTTTTGCTATGTCGTTTTCGCCTAAGATATCTGCTACTACCCCATATAAATCTTGCGTGCCTAAGATTAATTTCTAATTTAAATGAGATGATCTTGGTTTATATTGAGCAAAAGTTAATCGCTTCAACCGAAATCGTAGAGCGAACACAATCGAAAACAACAATTTGAATCTATTTTAACCTGACATGACTGTTTACCTTTATACCGAAGAAAGTTTTTGATTTTATTCAAGTTAAAAAAACGAAATTTGCTAGAATTTTCTAGTTATGCTTTGGAAAATATAGGTAATATGAAAAAGGCATCATTACACCACTAGGTTTCTCTTTAATTTTCTTCACATATCACATATCACTGTAGTAACTCCGGAACCGAAATCCGGTCCGGATGAAATTCAATAACAAGCTATGGGACCATAAGACCTTTCATTTGAATCTAAGTTGGTGAAAATCGGTTGAGCCATCTCTGAAAAAGTGATTGCGGTGATGACGATACCTCAAACCTGTTTTAATCCATATTGGTTTATATTGAGCAAAAGTTAATCGCTTCAACCGAAATCGTAGAGCGAACACAATCGAAAACAACAATTTGAATCTATTTTAACCTGACATGACTGTTTACAAATTGAAAAGGTGATGGTAGTTTATACCGAAGAAAGTTTTTGATTTTATTCAAGTTAAAAAAACGAAATTTGCTAGAATTTTCTAGTTATGCTTTGGAAAATATAGGTAATATGAAAAAGGCATCATTACACCACTAGGTTTCTCTTTAATTTTCTTCACATATCACATATCACTGTAGTAACTCCGGAACCGAAATCCGGTCCGGATGAAATTCAATAACAAGCTATGGGACCATAAGACCTTTCATTTGAATCTAAGTTGGTGAAAATCGGTTGAGCCATCTCTGAAAAAGTGATTGCGGTGATGACGATACCTCAAACCTGTTTTAATCCAACAAGTGGTGTAATGATGCCTTTCTCATACCAATCATACTATCATATATAACACTGCAGTATTCTTCAAAATAATTTTCTTCGATTCTTGAAAGAATAACCAAAGACGGTTTGTTTGACCGTCTACTGATAAATCTATCAATTGGAGAAAATTTGAGGTCGATGAAGAAATTTTTTTACGGTTTTTCGCCCTTATAAACGAGTATCAAAAAAGAAAAGTCATGACGTCTTTCTCGTACCTGGGTAGGTATAAAACGGTAACACTTGATATATTTCGTTCAGCTCGGTTTCAAACAAAATAACAAAATAAGTACAACAACGATTTGAGTTTAATAAAACCTATTCCTCTTATTTTTTAAATATCATATCATTTGAGCCAACCGATGCTATAAATTATAAAAAAAGGTGAAATTTTTTCATACATTTGGTTGATAATTTCATAAACTATTTCGAGTTTGTTTGTATCAGCACATCATTTCTATTTAAATTTAGCTATTGGATAAACTAATGGACGCAGTAAGAGTCAGAACTAAGTCTTAAAATTGTCACTTATCAAATTGAAACTCCAATTGTCTTTTTGAAATGAAAAAGAAGTTTCATGACGACACGCTAGAATGTCGCGAACTGGGACATTGGATAGTTTACCTTGGGTACGCAAGGAGTTCATTAGTTGAGATCTGACATCGTGGGACTCCACGCATGTCAAAACGACATGATCAATATCGCGGTAACCTTCGCCACAAGCACAAAGATTAGTCTCGGAAAGTCCAATTCGATGTGCATCTAATGAAGTCCCTACACACATCCAGCCACCTGAACTATGCTTTGTCGATATTTTAGGGATCCATCCACCGAACCAGATCATCTCTCTCCCACGAAGTTGGCCAATGTTCTTTGGCGAGACGCGCTATAGAATTCGTTGAAAGCAATCGGTCGCTCATAAATTTCACCCTCAATAGCACCACGTTTGGCTAAAATATCGGCTCTTTCATTGCCTGGAATGGAGCAATGAGCCGGGACCCAGACTATAGTGATTAGATAATTATTGTTCAATATGTCGTTCAGGCACTGTTTTATTTTGCCCAGGAAAAACGGTTCAGTCTTGCCAGTCATGTTTGAGCGAATGGCTTCAATTGCACTCTGACTATCTGTGAAGAGGAAATAATGGTTTGGAGATAATGTGACGATTACACTCAAACTATAATGAACTGCTGCTAACTCTGCTATATAAACAGATGCAGGTTCTTGAAGCCTTCTACGCAGAGAATTCGATACCCAGATAAACAGCCCAAACGGACAAGTTATTAAGGGTATAGTTGTGATTGGAAGCTAATTTCCCCGGCTTTTGAAAGGCGATTATTTTCACTTGCCTCCAGTCAGGTGAAACAATATTAGCTCAAGAAACTTGTCGAACAATTCCAACAAGCGTATTTTTGCGAGGTCGGGCAGATTCTTCACTAAGTTAAATTTAATTCTGTCCAAGCCAAGAGCGTTATTGTTACAAGATAAGAGTGCTGTAGAAAATTCCATCATTGAAAAGAGGCTATCAATAGAACCGTTATTTGGATGAGACTCCCGAATAATGCTCTGCGTAGGAACAGAATCTAGGCAAACTTTCCTTGCAAAGTAAAATATCCATCGGCTCGAGTATTGCTCACTTTCATTTACTGCGTTACGATTTCTCGTCTCGTGCTCGTAGAGGTTTCTCTTAACAAACCTTCGATAAAATGTTTCCAATAGCTACATTTCTTGGCCACGCGTAATTGAATTCTAAAACTAAAAATTTTTCAAAATTCTGAGAAGTTACTCCACCTCGTTTTAAAAACGTCTTGCAAGCATTGTGTTTCGCGTGTTCAGCATCTGAGCATTCCCACCAAGGATTTGGAGGCCTTCTGTTAGTCGTCGGACCAAGAAATCGTTTCGTTTGGGAATCGAACAAACCTAGGAAGTCATATTCTTCTAGCAGGATTAGTTCTTCTATTGAATTTAAGACACTTGAAATATTACTTTGGTATTTAATCCAGTCAATATTTTTTGTCAAATCATATGGAATAACATATTACCTGAATTAGAAATGCATTGGTTACTGCTAATTGAGATGATGATTGGTAAATGATTGCTACCGTGTATATCAGGAAATATTTTCTTGTCGAATTGAAGTCGAGCAAAGAGATAAATCTAATGCACTTGGACTTGCAGGAGGTCTTGGAATCCGTGTCATGCTACCCAAATTCAATACTGTCATGTTGAAATTGTCTCAAATATTATATACTAAAGATGATCAGTTACCATTGTAAACGGAATCCCACGTAATTCTGTGCGAATTGAAATCTCCCAGAATCAATCGTGGAGCAGGGAAGGCTTCGACCATTTCATTAAGCTGTCGTTTTCCAACTTGTGCTCTTGGAGGAATATAAACCGAAGCTATACAAATGTCTTTTTCTTTAATGTTAATTTGACAAGCAACAACTTCTATACTAAAAGTCGAAGGAATGTTTAAACTATAACAGGAATAACATTTCTTAATTCCTAAAAGCACTCCACCGTACGGAGAGTCTCTATCGAGACGTATAATGTTAAAGTCATTAAAATGTAAGGATCAGGGTCATGTCGCCGAAAGCCATTTCGCCGAAAGCCATTTCGCCGAAAGTCATTTCGCCGAAAGGATCATTTCGCCGAATGGGCCACTTCGTCGAATATCATTTCGCCGAAAGCCATTTCGCCGAAAGGGTCATTTCGCTGATTCCTACAAATGTCTTAAAATCGTAATGAGAACCGATTTAAAATAAAGACAAATTAAAGATAATAATGTGACGCCCGTTTTGTTGACCTACAATTGTACTTCTTGAATAAAGATTGATTCATGAACCTCAGAACGGAGTTCCCAAAGAAACTTGTTGACTACTAATCATCAAAGCAATTCCATAGGTATCTACCAAGCAAATGTATGTGGTATTTTCCGTTTACTAAATAAAAAAATATTTAACGCGGTTTCGCCACATCGATTTGATTCGTGTGCTGTCCGACCTCGCTACCGCTCGTTCGGACCTAACTAAAGCTTTGAGTAGACCGGGCAAACGAGGCGGTTACAGGTTTGTATGCAAGAGGCTGCCGCTTCCGACGGCGGGTCGGCGGCCAACTCAGCCGGCGTCGCCTCGGCGGCTTTATGCCGCCGAGCCATCTTGGCTTCGGTTATGTGGCTGCGCCACATCAGTTATACAGGAGGCATAAAAAATAATTATGTATTCGAAATTTCCCTTTCGGCGAAATGACCCTTTCGGCGAAACGACTTTCGGCGAAATGACCTATTCGGCGAAATGGCATTCGGCGAAACGACTTTCGGCGAAATGGCTTTCGGCGCAATGACCCGCTCCCAAATGTAAAGCTATGTTTGAGGTAAGCCATGTTTCGCACAAAGCAAATACATCACATTTTTGACTATTCAACAAAACTTTAAATGATTCAAGTTTGGGCATGATGCTTTGACAATTACATTGCAGGACAGTGATTGAATCATTTGCGGTAGATGATAAATTATCCATCAAATGATAGAAACCCTGAGAGAATTGACCATTGAGCTGAGCTGCTTCAAAGATGTTCTAGCTATTGGGTGGAATGCCATTATGAGGGTTTTTAGGGGTTCAGAAATATTGAATGCTGTGAAAATCGATTCTACAATTTCTGAAAACTTCAGTAATCCTGATGCTGGCTGTGAAACGGAGGTCACTTGATTATTGTTTTTTTTTTGTGCTAGTTCCTAAATTGGTTTGTGGATTTGACCATCAAGGAGGCACATTTAAATTTGGCTTATATTTAACACGGTGATCCTTTTTTGAAGGTGTAAATTTAGCTGCCTGTTTTGGTAATTTGGGGGAGGACTTCTTCCTCTTAACAGACCCTTGAGGAGTGACAAACGAAGTACCTTCATTATTTCCGTCAGAGCCAGGTTCCTTTGGCTCTTCTAGATTTGAAAACCCGTTTTCGGTTTCCAAAGGGGAACATCAATGACCGTTTTAAGCTTTTCTGCATATGTGCGCTTAGATCGTGCTTTTAAATAAATCTTTATTTTGTCTTTACGCAACTTAAATGCAGCGAATACTGAAAGATATTGAGGACTCTCTCCATAATAAATAAATCTTTCAATTTCTTTACTGCAATCGCTGTCCTTCTGGGGCCCTTCACATTTAATATATTTAGACTTATTACTACAGTAAGTAGCTGTAAGGCCAATTTTTTGCAGTTCGTGCAGTTCATAACATTTGATATGAAAAGCCGAACAGGAAGGCGAACTATATCGATTTTTTTTTCGCCTCGAACAGTCATCGGGCGCGGTTCGCTTTTTCGAGCGCTCCGCAAGTAATTTATATTTATTTATTTTTTGACGCGTAGCCTACGTCGCGCGCGGGCTTTTTTCATAGCCTTTCGGACAAATTTTATCTAGAATAATGAAGTGCGGTGTAAAATCGTGTGTTAATATTGACGATCGCTTCCTTTGGAAATGCGAATTCTGTGAAAAATCGTACCATTCAGCCTGCATCGGCGTGCAGCGGCATCAAGAAAATTTTATTCTGGCATTTATGGTACCAGTGTGTGCCGACTGTCAACATTTAATAAGGACAGGAGCTGAAACTCTAAAACTACTTCATCTACAGGAGCAACTTCTAAAGCACACAAAAAATCAAACGGAAACGTATCACCGGACCACTGCAGACATGAAAACCCATTACCTGGAAATATTCGACAGTGTCGAGCGCTTGCTCATCGACGTGAAGCAGTCATTGTCCAGTATCAGCAGAAACGACCACAACATTTGCGGTAAAGTAGGTCAGCGCATGCAGTCATTCGAGGTCTCGTTACACAGTGCCATAAAAAACGTTAGCGATTTTAGTAAAGTCAATGACCAGCACATCAAGGAAATGAACGAACGGCTTCTTCGCCTCGAAGAAAAATTCTTACTACCTACCAAATCTGAAGTCCCTGCAATAATACCTAACACTATTCTGGAAGAATTGAGAGATGAAGTCAAAGCAATATCGACTTCAATCTCCAGTATCGGAACCAAAGACCAAAATACCAAACCTAAGTCTCTAGCTGAAGAACTCAAAGAGAAGGAAATTCAAACATGCGACAGTGGCTGGCGCTTCATTGGAAGTAAAAAAATCTGGAAACGAGACTGGAGTGAGTATGACAAGAAACAGCGCACTCGACGGCTGCAAGAAAAACAAGCTGAAAAAGCAAACCTCAGACGAAAACATCGGAAGCGGAAACAACCAAATAATACAAATTACAGTATACGCAGTAAAAACAACAACTACACCAGCAACAGCAAACACGACAACAACAACAACAACAACAACAACAACAACAACAACAACAACAGCAACAACAACAGCAGCAGCAACAACAACAATAACAACGACAATAATGTGCACTACAACAGCAACTTGAACACTAATAGTAACAATACCTGCCACAACAATAACAATAATATGTCATTACAATATACCTTACCCTTGGACAAAGACCTACTAGCAGCTGCACGGGTTCAATTCTCCGGGAATCCAGGTGCAGATATTGCCTCAAAATTCATAAATTTTCAAAAAGGTGAAACCATCAACCCTTACAAAGGAACAAGAAGTATTCAAAACAACACTACTCCGGTCTTAGGAAGTAATGACATCAAAGTGAACACATCTGCAATATCACAGAACATAAATACGTCTGCAATATCACAGGACATGAATACAGACAGCCAATTCGAAATTGATCCAATGCGTCCTCCAATTGTACGTCTTAATTCACAATCTGCAAATGGCGACGAACGCTTCTTGAAAGCAAGACTTCGTGACCCGAAAATAATGCACGTCGTCCGTCTGTATTTGTCATACATGAAAAATCAACAATCTACAGTATGCATCGAGGGTATGACACCAACTAGTATAAAAATGCTATTAGCATCAGAAGGCCTTCCAACAACACCTGACCACCTTCTACGAATCTTCATCGAAGTGCATCAGGAATATGGAATGAAACCTAAGGAAGCGCAGGCCGACCTGGACTCTTATGGGAAATTTTTGACAAGTGAACACATCCGCCGACTCCAACTAATCCGGGAAGCCGAACACAATTTTACAAGGCCGAATTTTCGGAAATAACGACGCCCTCTGACGAAGGAATAGAAACAGGAATTAGTAATGTAAGTATTTCAGAATTCTCAAAAACTTTTTCGCTTCGTAGACAAAATGTGACTGAAATTTTGGTCTATTGCCAAAATTTCAACCGCATGAAAAGCCCGGCCAAAATGAAAGAAATTCATCAAAATTTAATAACCTCCTCTTTCGACGTAATCCTTGGAACTGAAAGCAGCTGGGATGAAAGTGTTAGAAGCGAAGAAGTATTTGGAAATAATTTTAACGTATTCCGGCACGACCGAAATTTATCTCTCTGTCAGAAAAAATCTGGAGGTGGAGTCCTCATAGCCATAAACTTTTGCTTTACTTCTGAAGAAATTATTACTCCTAAATATAAAGAATTTGAGCATGTATGGGCCAAAGTCTCAATATTGGGAGAAGAACATATTTACTGCTCTGTCTACTTCCCACCCGAAAATGCGAACAAATTCTCTTTTGAATTATTCTTTCAATCTTTAGACACAATTATTTCGAATATGGAACCCGAAGTAAAGCTACATATTTTTGGCGACTTCAATCAACGTAATGCGGACTTCATTTCTGACATTGAAAATGAATCAATCTTACTCCCAGTCGTTGGAGAAAACGAAACATTGCACTACTTTTTCGACAAAATTTCTAATTTTGGCCTACATCAAGTAAACTCCGTAAAAAATCAACAAAATGCATATTTAGACCTTCTTTTCACAAATTGCACAGAAGACTTTTGTGTGAATGCATCAAACCTGCCATTATGGAAAAATGAAGCATTTCACACCGCAATTGAATATTCATTATTTACACACAATGCATCCCTTCTCTACGACTTGGAATATGAGGAAGTGCCGGAATACAATAAAATTGACTTTGAAGAAGTCAAGTGTAGACTAAGTATAATAAATTGGCGGAACATACTGAGTACAGAAGGAAATGTCGACGTCGAAGTAAACAAATTCTATCACATTATAAACAAAATATTATCCGAAACTTTGCCCATGAAAAGAAGAAGAAAAAATCATAACAGCAAATTACCTGTATGGTTCAATTCACAACTAAAACATTTGAAAAATAGGAAACAAAAAGCACAAAAAACTTACAAACAAGAAAAAAGTGACGCTCATCTTCAAAATTACTTAAATCTATGCAATCAACTCAAAATAGCCATTAACACAGCACACGAAGAATACAACCGCAAAATTGAAAACGAAATAAAGACTTGCCCTAAGAACTTTTTTAACTACACAAAAACTAAACTAAAAAGCAACAATTTTCCATCTCAAATGCACCTCGACGAACATGTAGAGAAAAATAGTACATAAATCTGCAATCAATTTGCAAATTTTTTCCAAGAAGTATATACATCTTATTCAGAAACTGACCGTGACCGTGAATACTTCTCTTTCATACCTGCATTTTCTAGCTCCATCTCTGTAAACTATCTATCAGAACATGACATTTCGACAGCACTGAAAAACTTAGACGCCTCAAAAGGGCCTGGACCTGACAGTATACCACCAATATTTTTAAAAAATCTTGCTGAAGAACTTACACTACCACTACAACTACTTTTTAACTTATCACTTAATAAATGTACTTTTCCTAAAGCATGGAAATCTTCCTTTCTTGTACCAATATTTAAATCTGGTGCAAAATCTAACATTCGGAACTACCGTGGAATAGCCATTATCTCATGCATTCCTAAATTATTTGAAAAAATTGTAAACGAAAAACTTTTTCATCAACTTAAAAATGTAATAACAAACAAACAACATGGCTTTTTTAAAGGCCGCTCAACTACAACAAATCTTTTAGAATTTATGACATTCACTCTGAATGCAATGGACGCCGGCAACTACGTAGAAACTCTTTACACTGACTTTAGCAAAGCCTTCGACCGTATTGACATACCTTTACTTCTACACAAACTACAAAAATATGGCATAAAACATACTCTTCTTGAATGGCTCAAATCATACTTAACGAATCGTGTACAGGTAGTCCGTTTCCAAAACATTCTGTCTGAACCAAATAATGTAACATCTGGCGTACCTCAGGGTTCTCACTTAGGGCCTCTCCTTTTCATTTTACATATAAACGACATTTCCTTCATACTAAAAAATCTGAAAGTGCTTATATATGCAGACGACATGAAACTCTTCATGGAAATAAAAAATATCAACGACGCTGTAATATTCCAGAACGAAATCAATCTATTCTACATTTGGTGCTGCAAAAGTCTACTCCAACTTAATGTAAAAAAATGTAACTCAATAACTTTCAGTAGGAAAAATGAAACTATACCCACAAACATACATCTAGGAAATCAACTTGTAGAAAAATGTAAAATTGTAAGAGATTTAGGCGTAATCTTAGACTCCAAGCTCACTTTTGTGGAACACTACAATACCATAATCAATAAAGCAAATAGCATGCTGGGCTTTATTAAACGCTTCAGTCATAACTTTCAGGACCCATACACAATAAAATTATTATACACTACATATGTCAGACCTATTTTGGAATATTGCAGCATAGTATGGAATCCATATAATATTATTCACGAAGAACGCATCGAATCCATTCAAAAACAATTTCTTTTATATGCACTTCGTAAATTAAACTGGACAGCATTTCCTCTACCATCATATGAAGAACGCTGCATGCTCATCAATATACAAACACTTAAAGAACGCCGCGACCTTGCAATGCTTTATTTTATCAGCGACATTATTTCTCAACGCATTCAATCACCTTCTTTATTATCGCAACTAAATTTTTATACACCTAGCCGTCAACTACGAACCAGGAAATTATTTTTAGAAAGAAACACTAGAACAAATTATGCAAAATACAGTCCAGTCAATCGAATAATGCGCCATTACAATCAATACTGCGAACATCTTGACCTTACTATGTCAAAAAATCAAATCAAATCTCAGCTTTGTCGTAGAAATAATGCGTAGTATGTAAGTGAACATTGTAAACAATTTATATGTAGTCTACATTTGCTTGGCGAAATAAATAAATAAATAGATATAGCTAAGCACGGCAGAATATCACTCGAAACGAATCTGAAGGTCGATAAGTTTGGTTTCCTCCTTCGAAAGGTACTGAGTACAATTGGTTGCACTTGAGTATCCTTATTCCCTCTAGCATAGAGTTTTTAAAACGACTAACTCCATGCTCAAGCAACTCTTTAAATGGGATGGTCTTCTTCGACTGCTTTCAAACGGGGAACGCCCCGAATACTGGCCTTATATTTTATCTGAACCTTGAGGAGTGACAATCGATGTACCTTCACTATTTTCATCAGATTCAGATTCCTCTGACTCTAGATTTGAATAACCGTTTTCTGTTTCGAAATTGGACATCATTGACAGTTTCTAGAATATCTGCATATGTGCGCGTAGGCTGTGCTTTTATGGAAAGCTTCATTTTGTCTTTGTGCAACTTAAATGAAGCGCATACTGAGGGGTCATGAGGACTCTTCCCCACAATAAACACATTTTTCAATGTCTTTATCGCAAAAATTATCCTTATGGAGCCCTTCACAACGGATACATTTAGGCTTATTGCTACAATAAGTAGTTGTATGCCCGAATTTTTTACAGTTCGCGCGATTCGGAAAGACGAATTTTATCGATGTATATATGACTAGGCAACACAGATCCGGCAAATGCAACTCGAAACGAATCTGAGGGACGATAAGACTTGTTTCTATCATTAATAGATGCTGAGTAGAATTGCTTTCACTCAAGTATCTTAACTCCCTCCAGCATTGAGTTTTTGAAACGACAACTCCATTTTAAGAAACACCATCAACACCGAAAACACCGTCAATTTTCACATCCATCGACGGAATGTAAACTCAATATTTAAGAAGGAATAATTCACAGATAACAATTTCGTTTGCCTGTTTCAAATCGGTAACAACAACACGAATTTTATATCTATTGACTTTAAAAATTCCTACTACTTCTGAAAAATGTGATGTTAAATCTTTTGTAATTTGCATCAAATTTGTTTGTTTTGACAGCAGTCTTCTTGCTTGCAGTATGCGCACGGTTTGCCTCCCGAGCAGAGTGTGAGATCAAATAGAAAACTCATTTTGATGTTGTGATGTTCGCATTTATCGATTACTCAATTTGATGGTGTTTTGGTCGTTTTAAGTGGCAAAAAATCAAAATCGAAGGCAAAAAGATATTCCGATGATATCAAGCAGAAAACTTTTTTTTGCTAACAGCGAAAGCAAACTGAAATCTAAATAAGATATAGATTTTCTCTTGTTGATAGCAAAACTAGTTCTCAATTTGAAGTTATTATCAAATAACGAAAACAAAACTGGAATGCATAATCAGTTATTGATTTGCTTTAAAAAGACATAACTGAAAACAAACAAGTCGCGAGCTTAAGTTAAAAATAGATTAGGCAAAAGACCGGGATAGTATACCTTTAGGCGATATTACTTGCAACAATAAAAAAGCGTCAAAAAGCACCAAACCAACACCTCCACAGAGAGAGGCTTCGACCCTAGGTGATTTGGATTCCGAACTCTCTGCGAATGCTATGGACTGTGACGTTAAGCTGTGAGTAGATGGAGAATTTCCGATCATATGACAAGCAGTGTTGATTCGCAAAGCTGTATACAGGTAATTTTAGCCGATGTACACTCGTTTCGTCGCATCCGTCCCGCAACCGTCGTGTATGGCAGTGCGGTTATTTGACAGCATGTGAACATCATAATATCAAATTGAGTTATTTATTTGATCTCATTCTACTCGAGTATATAATCACTTTAAAATACGAATTTCGAGGCTCACAAGAGCGAGCGCTTCAGAGTGAAGTCTTTTACAGCAAAGGCTCGTTGAAGACGAGAATTAGGTATCTGGCGAAAAGCAATCCCAGATCATATATTATTTCGATTCCAAAAAAATATCTTACTTATTTCGACTAATTGGGACTGTTCAGAGAACAAAGGGGAATTCTTCACCGACTCTTTTAGCAATTCGCAGACTCGTTGGTGCGAGATAGCTTTAAGCTAGAATTCATTTTATTAGTAAATTTGTTCTTATAATTCAATTATCTTACTCACAATTATCGGTTTTTAACCAGTTTTAACTGAACAAGAAATACTGCCTCGATTCTTCAAATTCCAAACTGTGATACAATTTTAGGTTAATTTAGATATTCTATAGTAATTACTGTGATAAGTTTACTTACTTTAACAAACTGTGATAATAGGTTAAGCTAGATATATAATGAATTTACTGCACTGGAATTTATATTTAGGTAGAACTATTGAAATGTATGACTTAACATCGTCACAAACCTCGTGTTCCGCACACTCTCGGTATGATTATTACACAAAATGAATCGTTCCGCCCGTGCACGTCAAACTTGTCAAACGTAAACGTTCGACGCATCATTTACATCCGGTAGAGCAGTACTGGCAGTAACATCCTCCCCCCCGTAACACTGGCCACCGGGTCCAGTTTTACCATCCAACTCAACTTCCAACACGACCAACTTCGACACCGGTCTACGTAATATCCCCCTCGCAGTCTGAACCATCACTTGACGAATGCGTCCGTCTTCTGCCGTGACCACTTGCTTAACTTTTCCACGAGTCCATCCGTTCCTGCGGGTGTCATCTACTATGATGACCAGATCACCAACAGCTACCGGTTTTGTTTCTCCGAACCATTTTACACGTTTGGTCAGAATTGGCAGATACTCCCGAGTCCAGCGTTTCCAAAAGACGTCAAGCTGGTGTTGTATTAGATTCCAAGAATTTTTCACCGCGGATGCAGGATTACTGAATGGTATTGCAGGTTGACGAACGCCTTTTGAGCTTCCCAAAAGAAAGTGGTTTGGTGTTAGCGCTTCTCCTTCAGTAGAATCCAAAGGTAGATAGGTAAGTGGCCGACTATTCACGATACCTTCAGCTTCGACAGCTAACGTCTCCAACCCTTCGTCATCCAGTTTACGGTCGTTGGTGTTGGCAGCTTCCATGGCTGATTTTACTGATCGTACCATCCTTTCCCAGGCGCCGCCCATGTGAGGGGCCCCGGGCCGGTTAAATACCCATTTTGTATCTGTGTTGGTGAATGTCTCTGCCAATTCTTCGTGTAGGCTGTCGAGCTCTTTGTGTAACTGACGGTTAGCCCCTTGAAAGTTAGTACCATTATCGGTATAGATCTCCGAAGGTGCTCTTCGACGACAAACGAAACGACGAATGCACTTAATACACGACGGTGTGGGTCTTTTGTGGGCAACTTCAACATGGACTGCTCGAGTTGTAAGGCAGGTGAACAGACAGATCCAGCGTTTTGCCGAACTCCTTCCAACTTTCACTAGCAACGGCCCGAAGAAATCAATACCTGTGTAGGTAAACGGCCGACAATACGGCGACAGACGAGCTGCAGGAAGTGGCGCCATTCGCGGAATTTTCGGAGTCGTCTTCCTCAGCTTACACAACTGGCAAGTGGACGCGATTTGCTTTACCAATCTTCTCAGTCGTAGGACGTCGTAGAACTGTCGAATTTCGTTCACCACTGTTTCTGAATTTCCATGGCGAAAGGATCGATGAAAATCCTCAACAATAAGTTTCGTTACTGGATGTTTACTTGGCAGAATAACCGGAAATTTAACGTCAAATGATGCAAATTGCGCAGCGTAGGCCAATTCTCCTCCGAAAATCGTAGAAACTCCGGACCTTTTAACCATTCCTCGGTGATTTCAGGACAGCGGTTTCTGTTCCACTTCGTTGCAGCATCAGCGGGATTACATTTGCTCGGAACCCAGCGCCACTCTGATAAATCTGTGGTTGTCAGTATCTCTTCTACCCTGCACGCTACGAACTGCTTATACCGTCGAGCATCAGATCTCAACCAAGCCAGCACTGTTGCAGAATCGCTCCATAGGAATTGTTTATCCACCTTTATACTGTGACACTTTTGAACGAACGATGATAGACGGCTACCCAGCACGGCGGCCTGCAGTTCCAAACGTGGAACTGACAGTGGCTTAAGCGGTGCGACTTTTGTTTTTGAGGCGACGATAGAACATTCTGGTTTCCCTTCTAAGTCTGTTACTCTAAAATACGCTACAGCGGCATAAGCAGACTCACTGGCATCGACGAAAACGTGTAACTGAAGTTTATCGTACGTTTGTGCAGTGGCTTCTTTGAAATAACACCGTGGAATCCTAAGATCCTTCATCTCATAGATCAGATTGGTCCAACCCACCCAACGATGTTGTATTTCCTCAGGTACCTTTTCGTCCCATTGCAGTCCAGCTCGCCATACGTCTTGCAGCAGAATCTTGCCGTGAACGAGAAATACGCTAAGTAGACCAAGGGGATCGAATATTCCCATTAAACATTTCAAAATCTGCCGTTTTGTTGGTCGCTCACCGCTATCTATTATCTGCTGAATTTCTTTGCTCATCATAATAGGAAACTGCAACTGGTCTTCGGTGGTTTGCCATAGCATTCCTAGCACTCGATTCATTCCAACTGTTGCATTCAAATGAAAACTTTTGCATGCCTCCGGGATTATTTCCTGCAGACCGTGTAGAACGCTGGGACTGATTGACAGCCAATTTCTGAGATGGAATCCTCCCTTTTGATGTATAGACACGATTTCGCGTGACACACGAGCGGCGTCGTCCGCAGACTCGAAACTATCCAGAAAATCGTCCAAGTAATGATTTTCCAAAATTCCCTCAACGCGTGGAAATTGATCTGCAAATTCTTCAGCATTTTTATTTTTAACGTACTGCACCGACGCTGGTGAGCACGTTGATCCGAAAGTTGCAACATCCATCAGATAAGTATCAAGAGGCATCGATGGATTCTAACGAAATAAGAAACGTTGAGAATGACGGTCCGGCTCTCGGATCAACAGCTGGTGAAACATCTCTCGAATGTCTGCTGAAACTGCTACTTTGTATTGCCGAAACCGAGACAGAACTGCTGGCAGTGACGTAAGTTGATCAGGTCCCCTTAATAGCATAGAATTCAGTGATATTCCGTCTACTTTTGCAGCTGCATCCCATATTAATCGGATTTTACCAGGTTTTCGAGGATTTGTTACTATTCCTAGTGGTAAATACCACACTCGTTTTGGATCAGCTCGTGCTAGTTCGTTCTCCGTGGCTCGATGCGCATAACCCTTCAGCTGATATTCTGCTATTTGTGCTTTTACTTTCGCTGCTAGCTCGGGATCTCGCAGCATTTTGCGCTCGAGGCATTCGAACCGCTTTACCGTCATGTTGTAACTATCTGGTAGCTCTATTTCGTCGTATCTCCACAGCAGTCCCGTTTCGAACTGATCACCTACACTGAAGGTTGTCTGTTTCATGATTATCCTAGCCCGTTTATCCTCGTCAGATTCCATATTCACTTGCGGTGTCACTCCGGCATCTTCCACCGAGAAATAATCCTTCACTGTATTGTATAATTCCTGATCACTGGAACACTCACAGGTATGGTAATTCACTGCATTTGTACCTTGCTTGCCGCTACCGCCAAATATACACCATCCTAATCTAGTTTTCGCTGCAACAGGCTCGCTTCTTCTACCTTCTTTCACATGTAATGGGATGGTGAGGCTCGCGTTGTTAACTCCTATTAGAAGTCTGGGAACCGCTTTAGTGTAACTGACGATCGGTAAACCTTGGAGATACTGATAGCGCTGTGACAATTCTTCGTAATTTATACTCTGTTCCGGTAGAGTAAGTTCTTTAACGGTACGAACATCTTCGAGAATGTATTGTTTCCGACTACTTGCGCCTCTAATTCTCACTCGAATTTGTTTTGATTCCGATTCCACACGGGTTACATTCCCTGTCCACTTCAAACACAGAGGCGTCGTCCAGCCGTCGATGCCCAATTGATACATCAGGTCATTATCGAGCAATGATAGATCCGAGCCATCATCCAAAAAGGCGAAGGTCTCAACAACAGTTCGTGGTCCCGAAACAACAACCGGTATAATGCGGAACAGAAGAGTTTGCTTGTACTCACTATGCGTATGATTTTCTGCCATCGACATTCCCTGGGTAGGTCGGCCAACGGTACTCGATCGATAGGCATGCAGGAATGGATGATGACGATACTGACATCCTTCGATTGCACATTGTTTTGAGTATCTACAACTTCTCCTTCCGTGCGTGTTGAGACAGCTTCTGCAAAGACTGTTGTCTTTTGCGAACTTCCACCGATTATCCACTGAACGGGATTTAAACGTTGAACACTCACTTATATGATGTCCGACTTTCTTACAGCAAGAACATATTCGCTCCTTTTCCGAAGTTAACTTTGAAACTTCTACTGATTCGTTAGTGTGAGCGTTTACCGTTCCCTTTTGTCTTGATTTTTGATGACTGTTACTATTGCCACCGGTATACAATGTAACTCTGCTAACTGCTGTAACCACCTTTAGCATAAAGTCTCCGAACACTTTGAGGTTTATCACACTATGCTGCTGCATGCATTCTGCCCACTGCATCTTGGTGTGTACAGGTAATTTCTCTACGAGCTCCATCAGTAATGTTGGATTCGAAAGATGTTCCTTTTGTCCCGCAGCTTCAAGATGATCACAGAGACTACGTACTGCCATTCCAAAATCGATTATAGTTTCCAGCCTTTTAGCTTTCGGAGCCGGAACATTGCGCACTTTCTGCAGTAAAGCACTGATTAACAACTCTGGTCTTCCGTATAACATACGCAAGGTATCAATCACTTGAGGCACAGATTCAGGTAGCAATAACCTACTTTTGACAGATTCGTACGCAGGTCCTTTAAGACAACGTTGTAGACGTGACAGATTTTCAGCACTACTGTACCCACATGCCAAGGAACTATTAATAAAGGTGCTAATAAATATAGGCCAGTCGGCTGGGTCACCCGAAAATGAGGGTAAATCGCGAGACATAACTTGACGCGCGGATAGCTGCGAGGGGGAAGGGGTAAACTGTTCAACAATCGACTGTCCCGACGGTGGGGGAACTGTGTCGTTATTTAAGACCGGGTTTACTTGTGGCGAAGGGCCAACATTCGGCGCTCCCGCAGGCGGGGGTACTAATCCGGAAAGCAGATACGGATTCGCCGGTGGCAGAAGGCTAATTTAGTACCAAACTGCGACATACTGTTTGAGTTTATATTTTGCATATTTGCATTCATTGGATTTGTGGCAATTGATGCCATAGTTCCAAACTGTTTCGTTATTTGTTGGAGTGAGTTATCAACTTTCGATCGTATGGATGGATCATTTATTAAATCAGAATGTGGCTTACCTTGATGTGTTACGGGGGGTTCTTGTAAGACAATGTTACGTTTTGCAGTAATTACTCCCCCTTGAGTCGGTGCCGCTCCAGGAAACGCACCGACAAACTGCTGCTGTTCCCTCATACCATACAATGGCACTGATCGGTTAAGCGTTTTCACTTTAGAATTCGATGGATTTGTTTCGATTTCCTTCCCTTGAATCGGTGCCGTTCGAGGAATCGCGCCGGTATACTGCTGCTGTTCCTTCACGCCAAAATATGGCACCTGACGATCAAATGATTGCATGGTCGAATTAAATACTGGCAGGCAGGAACTGAATCCGCGATGTTCACTTCCGATGATCGCATTTTGTCGTTCGGGTGGAACTGCTCTATTAAACCTTTCCAGAGCTGTCTGATTACCCTTCTCCTGCTGCTATTTCTGATTAGTTTGCTCCGAGTGTTTAGGGTCGCGTGATTCCTGATTCAGATTAGCTGCTGCTGATAGGTCTCCCGATTGTCCCACCGGTATAGATCCGTTTGCGCTGTCACACTGATCAGTGCATTGTTGCTTCAACTGCTGTACCCTGTCTAAACTCGCTCTTTTGCTAACCTTACTTCTGTTGCTGATAGTTTCATCCATTTCGTTTAATTCTTCCTGCAGTACTTTATACTTTTCATCAAGATTACGTTTCTCCATCTCTTGCCTTTCTTCCAATTGTTGCTTTTTTAATGACAACCGTGCTGCTCTAACACTGGAAGTCGATGTACGGGAACAAATACTGTGCGGCAAACAATGGTTACAGATCCACGATTGATCAGCTACCGAGGTGGTCACATTTGCACATTTCATGTGCCACCATCCGTCGCATTGGTCACACTGCACACAATCGTCAAAATTCTCCGAGCGGTCACAGCAGATACAACCAGTTGTTTGATTCTTCTCCGAGATATGTGAACTGGTGAGGTTATCATCATCATGGTGGTGATCATCCGAATTCATAATGGCGATAATTCTTAAAGTTTTGTTCAGAGAACAAAGGGGAATTCTTCACCGACTCTTTTAGCAATTCGCAGACTCGTTGGTGCGAGATAGCTTTAAGCTAGAATTCATTTTATTAGTAAATTTGTTCTTATAATTCAATTATCTTACTCACAATTATCGGTTTTTAACCACTTTTAACTGAACAAGAAATACTTACTGTAACAAACTGTGATAATAGGTTAAGCTAGATATATAATGAATTTACTGCACGGGAATTTATATTTAGGTAGAACTATTGAAATGTATGACTTAACATCGTCACAAACCTCGTGTTCCGCACACTCTCGGTATGATTATTACACAAAATGAATCGTTCCGCCCGTGCACGACAAACTTGTCAAACGTAAACGTTCGACGCATCATTTACATCCGGTAGAGCAGTGCTGGCAGTAACAGGGACAATGAACCAGTATCTCACTTCTGGTCACAGACAGCATCACACTGATTTAGAAAGTTTTTAATTCTTGTTTAGACTTAAATTCGGGATCATTTGATGAAGATTAATTTCGGAGCGAACATTAAGCAATTCATTTGCTTGGTTCAGATAAAATGGATTAATCATAGATAATTCATGGAAATCTGATTATTTGGAGAATATGGGTTTTAAACTAGTTTTCTAATTATTTTTACGTTTCGTCTTTGACTCATCAGTGCAGAGCAGTTCAAATTGAACTGCTTAGTGCTAAACTCGGCAGTTCAATTTGAACCGCTAAGCAGACGTAAAGTTTCTGCTACTTAGAGAACACTTTTTGTTTTGCAACGAAGTGCAATGTCTTTTCTGACGTGCCGAACGAAAACGTGTTTTCGACTATTTCTGGCCGATGCAGGTATGGTCATTTAGGGGTTAGCCAAATTTTGTGCTAGGGCACATAACTAGAGATGGGCAATTCGCTCCTGAGCTGTTCCAGTGAATCGAATCATTGAAGTGAGCTGACAGCTCACAGCTCTTTTCAAAAGAACCGCAGCTCACCAGCTCACTCATTTACTACCGAGTTCACTGCATTATGACGAAGGGAACACGCAACGAGATGATCGGATCTTCGGCTCTTTAAGAGATTCAATTTAGTCCACATCAATTAAAGATAAATTAATTCGCATTGCATTCATTGCATCATTGCAAATCAATAATTTAATTTCAATCACGCATATGAAAGAAAACCAGTGCATAAGAAAGTTCAAACTAAAAGAGCTGTTCGGAGTTCGGAGCTGTTCACCAAAATGAGCTGTTTTGCTCACCTCTACACATAACCGTTTTCATTATTTTTACGTTTCGTCTTTGATTCATCAATGCAGAGCAGTTCAAATTGAACTGCTTAGTGCTAAACTCGGAAAACGGTTATGTGCCCTAGCACAAAATTTGGCTAACCCCTAAATGACCATACCTGTATCGGCCAGAAATAGTCGAAAACACGTTTTCGTTCGGCACGTCAGAAAAGACATTGCACTTCGTTGCAAAACAAAAAGTGTTCTGTAAGTAGCAGAAACTTTATGTCTGCTTAGCGGTTCAAATTGAACTACCGAGTTTAGCACTAAGCAGTTCAATTTGAACTGCTCTGCACTGATGAGTCAAAGACGAAACGTAAAAATAATGAAAACGGTTATGTGCCCTAGCACAAAATTTGGCTAACCCCTAAATGACCATACCTGCATCGGCCAGAAATAGTCGAAAACACGTTTTCGTTCGGCACGTCAGAAAAGACATTGCACTTCGTTGCAAAACAAAAAGTGTAAGTAGCAGAAACTTTACGTCTGCTTAGTGGTTCAAATTGAACTGCCGAGTTTAGCACTAAGCAGTTCAATTTGAACTGCTCTGCACTGATGAGTCAAAGACGAAACGTAAAAATAATAAAAACGGTTATGTGCCCTAGCACAAAATTTGGCTAACCCCTAAATGATAGTTTTCTAAGTTTTTTAAATATTATTGCAAAATCGCTGTACTACATGGAGCTGGTGTGCTTAAAATATAATCTAGCTCAGAACCTGAAATCTCCAAAATTTTTTTTGTGGAAAATTGTTCGGAATGTCATGGTCTACATTATGAAGAATATGTTAGATAGGACGAGAAATCGATAGTTTTTTAAGACCATAGAAACATTTTGCATATCTTAGATATGAATATTAGGGGGGGGGGGGGGGGGATTGTGGTTTAACGGTATAACTCCGAAACTACTGCTATCAATTTTGGCACAGATAGTTCTTGGTCTTCAGAGATGATCATAAGTGTATTTTTATGGGGGGTTTTTAACAGGAAATCATGAAAAAGATGATCTAATTGAATGAGTATCGATACTTTTTGAAGACCAAGACCGTGTTTGCTAACAGGGGGAATTTTATGCAAAACGTTCGAGTTTTACGAAATCAAAATTTTTCGACAGGCATAGATATTTATTACAAATAAGAGATGGTCGTTAGGATATTTATACGCGTGAAAAGATAGCAAGTGTCTAACATATTGAAGAAGCTCTCAGCTCAATTGTTTGTAAATATCGGTATAATTCCACAACAACTCAGTAAATTATCGCCAAACTTGGTAGAGGTACTTTTTGCAATTCAGAGGTGGTAATAAAGCTATTTTTTCTTGTCGACATCAGATATTCATTGCACAGGTGAACAAAAGGTTGGAGTTTGTAGCAAGTGCCTCTAAAAAGAGGCTTATTGTTAAATTTATCTTATTCGTCGACAAACGAGGGAGGATATAGACTAGGAGAAAAGAGTCTCGAAAATCAATTTTCATCCCCCCCTCCCTCTCTTTTTTTGACGAGCACGGATACTTACTCATTCGACTCATTCGACTCATTCGACGAGAAACGATACTTCTTGATTAATACAGATTAATACCTTCACATCAAAATAGATTAAAGGGAAGAAGTGTAGCAAGTGCCTCAAACATGGGAAGTATAAAGTGAATTGATCGGATTTTACGAAAAAATTGTACTTCTTGACCAGTACTTCATGTTTCTAGCAACTAAGTGTGGGTCACAAAAATATTCACAAGAGGCAGGGGGAATAAACAATCTTAACCAAGGGAGGTAAAATTGATCTGAATTGACGAAGAAATCATAAAATTAATGTGCATTTTTTTCATGTAAATTGAGAAAACTGTCGAACCGAGCTGATGAAAATAAGTTTACGATAACATTTGAATTAACTGAATCGTTATTCTATAGAACGAAACTGTTACCTAACGTAGTTATGAACAGCCTTTCGTTATTCAATAATCATTATCACAATCTTGAGCAATTGTGTGGAAATAAGTTGTGTTTCACTACGCTCTGAGTATTTATTGAAAAATATATCAGAACAATTTCTAAAACTGTTTTTGCGGCCTTGCCTTCACGAAACATTTCTGAGCAACGCCGGGTAATTCAGCTAGTATGATATAAAGAAGAGCGTATTATTCAAAGGACTTGCTAGTTGATGCACGGAAAAACAATCACTTTGGCAATGCCGTTCGTCGATTCCTGAACCACAGACAATAACGGTCAAAACAACAACCGAAAATAATAGTCAGAACATTTAACATCTTTTTTTAACTAAATGCGAAAACTGTTAGAGAATCTTATATTTAACGTATCCCACCAGAAGGAAATCGTTGAAGTCACATGTATTTTTGATATCAAGTTCCTGAAGAAGGTCTTTCTGTGGCTGACGATTAGCGAGATGAGAATACCCAGGAGATCGCTAACTTCAGATAAACGTGGCACCAATGATCACCAACCTATCCAATGTCCTCCAGATGTGTGGTTCTACAACAATAATCTCGCAAGTAAAAATATAGAGGATTATTAGTGTAAAAGCAGCAAAAGTTTTGACAAAAATCATTTCCTTGATCACGGTTATGGTTCCGGACAACTGCCACAGGAAGCATTTTTGTAAAACGCAACATAGAATTAAAGGAATAATTGTTCCTTTAAAATTTATTTTTGTATTTGTGTATCGCCTAATGGAATTAGTCCTATTTTGATGCAGTTATTAAGTTGTTGCTTTTGAATAACCATTTTTGGAGTTTCCAAAAATTTTTGCTCGCAAGTGTTTTTTTTTTCAAAAGTAACAGCAAAAAGATAACATAATGTGATATCAATTGAAAAATTGATGAACTGAGATCAAATTAAGATTTCAATGTCATGTTGCTATCATAATAAGATTTCAATTTGCTCTCATTTTGATGTTTGACTTTACTCGGGCTACTAGCCTTCCATGAGGGATAGGGAATTAATGAAGAATGATACCACCCATCTTCCAATTTAAGGGGGCAAAAGTTTAAATGAAAGTGAATCAATAATCATTGTTATGAACTCCTCTGATTCCAAAGTAAAATAGTAACCGAACCTGTAGATGATTGAGAGAAAAAATCAACATTTGTTTAATTGCGGGAATTGAATCTTTTCTAAAAACAACATTCATCTTCCTAGAGATGCAGGTGTATGAAATTGATACATTGGTGGAGGTATTTGGTGCTAACGTTTAAGGTCATGAAAAAAGAGTCCAAGAACAACTAAATTAAACTAGGTGTAAGGATGTTGAAAGAGTTAGATGAATGCAATGAATGAAGTAGGAATTATTAGGTTGGACTAACATAAATTATTAGGGGTAGGTGTAGAAAATTATGAAAGAAAATAGAAAGTGATTCCTGAACTTAGGATGGGTGAGAAGATGTAGCGAAAATCAATAAGTAGGCTGTTTCACGTGTTTTTTTTCTGCAATTTTTTGTCGTGGGCTTTACTTACTTTACTATGGGCGCATTTTCAAAATTCACCCTCTGAGAGAGTGATAAATTTTTGAACGTGAAAATCTCTTGTTGTATCTAACGTATCAATATAATTTTTGCTACATCACATCGGCAGTATGATCATAGTTTTATGATAAATCTCAATGATTTCCGAGACAAATTTCGGACGAGTTTACCGAATGTACACGCCAATAGCAATCTCAGTTCTGTCTAAATGCAGATCTTGTGAATCGAGACAATTTAAGGCACTTTTCAGTCCCGCAGATCATCATTAAGAATCTATTAAATTTTCTCTATTTCCTACCAAAAGCATGCGATTTGAGTTGAAAAAAATTTTCGCCGACCAACCGGGAACTTGACAGCTCACATTGTTCTCAAGCGTTACAAAAATTTTGGTTCTCTGGTTCTGTAAAAACGATTTATTTCGTTTCAAATGGACGTTTCTATGATACCGTCAAACACACCAGAAACGTCGTTCAACACTCGGAATAGCGATCTGTTGACCAAAAAATCAGAAGTTGCGATGCTTTTGGTACTGTTGATAATTTCGGAAAGGCAATCTTCGCATGTGATGTTTTGTTATTAGTTTTTTGGACATTTACTGCTGTATACGATGTAGCATGGTTGTTCCATGTCTAGAGAATCGACAAAGAAAACCGGAATTAATTCCTGTCACCATAAATTCTTAATTCCTTAATTCCACCATAAATACTAGTGCTTCTTCAGTCATTCCAACCTCATCCGATTTCTCCGGAATAAAACCTGCAAAACAATTTTTTCTTGTATCCGGAAATATGCAGTAATTTTTGGTAGGACCATAAGACCTTTCATTTAACCCTAAGATTGGGAATAACGGCTTTGAGTTCAGTTTACAACATTTTTTACGGTTTTTGTTTCACCAGTTTAAGTGACGGTGTACAATATTTAACATACTTTACCCTATAACTTCTGAACCGGAAGTCGGAACCAGATTTTTCGTTTACCCACATATATAGTTCACTTCGTAGTGATGGAAGTAGCTCCCGTGTGGCTAAATTTTTCCAAATTATTTTCCACGTGGCTGCTTGGTATTGCCGTTCGACTCTTGGTATCTCGGTTTGCTGGATATAATAACAATGAATGAGATCAGCGGAGGGGTTTTGGCGAATTTGGAAAGGAAGATATGGAAAGGTTTCTAGGATTAATTTTAGGCAAGGAAGGTTTGTCAAAGAGTTTATACGGAGGGAATTTGATTGCTGGAGGTAGTAGTAGTAAAATGGAAGATATCTGATCTCTTGAATATGTCTACTAATTAGTAGTGCCTTACATTTCAAGCCCGGTAGTTGCAGTTTTAGGCCACCTTCCTCTACACGTCGTGTAAGTTGTTGCATTGGAACCGTTGCACACGTTCCTCGAAAAAGGTAGGAGCGTATGGTGGCTGTTAGTTTGGCCACGTGTGCTGTTGTTAGATGTAAGTTTGCTGCCATGTACCATATTTTCGATGTGATTAAAGTATTTAGCAGGGTCACTTTTTGGTGTAAAGATATGTTGCGTAGAGAGTGCATCCACATCAGCCGGGCGAAATTTGTCACAATATTGTCCCAATTTAAAGACATCATTGTCCGAATCGAGTTCGCGAAGATAACACCAAGAATTTTCGTATTGGGTTCAGTTCGGAGCCACGGTATTGTAATGGGATTTACCGTGATTCCCACATCCACCCCGGTGTTTTACTCTCGTTTGAACGAGCACCAGCTACAAGCTCAAAACGCCTGAATAGACCTCTGATTTCATCCAGCTGTTGTGCACTGCTCACAATAGCACTGATGTCGTCGGCATAAGCAATGATCAAGTCTGTTCCGCATGTTCTTTTCAAGCGCCGCAAGAGTGGATCTAATTATATAATAAATAGGAGCATTGCTAGTGGATCTCCTTGGCGGACCGATCGTTGAATGGGAAAGGGCGCCTTCGATCTCTCTCGGTCGAAGGCACTGCCAAACATCCCGAAGCTGTAATTGTTGAATTGTAGCTTGAAGAACGGGGCTGAAGTTTTGACCCGTCGCATCGCTTATCCGCACCACGCAGTTAAAATCGCCTCCTAGAATTGTGTGTGTGGTTCGGTGACGGAGGTAGAAAGCAAGAGTTGTGTTGAAAAAACGTTCACGTTCGGCACGGCGAGCGCTACCCGACGGAGCATATACGTTGCAAAACGTAATATCATTCACACGCAGTGTGAGTATCCTTCCATCCAGACTTTTTCCAACATATGAAAAAATGATGTGTTCTTTAAGTGCTATTGCCGTACTCTACTGCTATAATCCACGTTGCATACGACGTTGTATCCGGGTAAAGTGAGTTGTTCATTTTCAACTTCTTGCAGGAAAACTATGTCTAGATCCATCGAGCGTACGAATGAGCTAAGAGCGTTTATTTTGGTGGTGTTCGTGATTGTGTTGATATTGATTGTTCCGATATTACAACTAACGTATTCCAACATTATAAAATATCTTCATCAGGCACTTGTACATCGGATGGAGCAGTATCCTCTTCGGACTGACGCACTTTTTTTCCAGGCGGCGGCTTTCGAGAGCGTCGGCTGGCTGTCAAGGATTGCGAGTCATCTGTCTCGTTACCATCATCTGCGTTGTGTGATAGGGCTACAGGATTGGACTGAGGTCGACGGAAGGTTGTCGACGTGTGAGTTCGACGATTTCTGTTGTGGTGGAGTCACAGACTAACAGACAGGACACTCAAATTAGATTCTTCAATCTTTTTAACGGTCATTTCGAATATTCCTTTATTTGGGACAGTACTCACATGTGTCATGATGGCGCCACGTTACCCTATCAAAAACATCCTATCTGTCATCTAGACTGTGTTTATTTTTTTCATTTATCAACAGAGTTGCCATTCATACAGAATTACCAGTAATGTATTGATTTGTATACGTCCATGCGAATTTCATGCAGGATACAGATTTAATACATATTGCCAAAACTATGCCTACTTCTCATCCTCCAACGCAATACAAAATCGAACCCGTTTTGTTACAATATTTACTTGCTTCTTGTCTGCCGCCACTTAATTTCGGGTGAAAATTACCAACACAATAAAAAATAATCTAGATGAGCAACGTTGAGAAAAATAAATGGTTACCTTCTAACATCGCGAAAAAGTTAAATACATTATCAACGTAATCCAATAATTTATTGTGACGATTCATTTTCAAATATTTTGATGAAATCAGGCATCCCTGCAAGCAGCTGATCGGTGTTCACAAATGAGGGGAAACCAACTAGTAAAAAAACTTTTACGTAACACAAGGGGTGTACAGATAGTAAATAGTTCGCGCAGTACAATATAGGTGGAACTAGTGCATCACGAAAAATTATTTTTATTTGAATTTACTCATACTGTCATGTCTGTTAGTCTGTGGTGGAGTAGGCGTTGCTGGAGGGAGCATTTTGTTAATCTGCTGTGCAGTTATAGAGCGTGTTCCGATTGATTCTCGGGGCTGTTGAGATGTTTGTCTTTGAGGCTTCGCTTCCTTGGACTGTTGAATACCTATGTGAGCAAACTCACGACAATGCAAGCAAGTTTGACGCTGACCCTTGTTACTTAGTGCTGTATCCTCTCCCTGGATTGTGATAAGAGATGGAATGGTTTTCCTCACCACCATCCTGGCAATACGAACGCCTGTTTTTACGCCTTCAAAAGCACCGTATCGATTGTCCCACAATAGGTCACGAACACTAAGAACATCACCGTAGTCGAAAGGAACTCTGCAATGTGTTCGTTTGAAACATCTTCGGGAAGGTCGAAGATCTGCACTTCAGCTTCTCCGTCTTCCATCATTATACGAAGTTTGTACACTTTTCCGTCAAAAACAAATTCATGTTTGTTGTCGTGAAGCTCCACGATATTTTCAGCCACGTCTCCGGCTTGGTTGAATTTGAATAACGTTTTCGCGCGAGAGTCCAAGCTCCTTCCCGATGAATTTTAGAATTACATCGTGAGAAAGATGCTTTGGAAACTGTGAATAATCAACGCGGAATGTATTCTCCCGCATTACGGAGAAATACTACGCGACAAGTAAGGCACGATGATTAGCAAAGCGGCAAATAAAACTTTATACTGTATGTCAGTCCCTTTTTGATATCGTTGTGACACGGTTGGCGGAAACGGACAACGATAAGTTTATCCGTTGTACACTAGCATCTGGAATAGAGTCAACCGTTCCTGCTGCAGCGGAGGCGAGAACTAGTGTATAACCCTGCATCGTTCTATTCGGAGGCGAGTCGCCTTGAAAAATCATCATCTCTCAGTTATGAGACTAGTAAAACCCTCTTGTTCTTTGTGTTCGTTTAACATCGAATCATTATTCCCCAATCCCAATCAGTATGTAATTCCCCGTATAAAAATAAGTAAAACGGAATTTGTATTATTTGTTTTTATCTTTAATGTTGAACCTTCAAGTCCGTTCTGTGTGTTGTTTGTGTTGTGATCCGTAACAGTTGCGTAGTAAGTAACGGTCGTTAGTTCTCCAGAGCAATAGTGACAACGCCAACCCTGAGTATAAAATCACTAGCTAATCCATTGGCTCAAAATTTATTAAAATATTTCGAAAATAATGACACAATTGAAAATTGATGAAAGAGTCAGTGCTTTTTTTCGAAACCCTTCCGTACCGGCCCAGCACAGGCGCTGACGTACAAACTACAGTGAAAAAAATATCGTTGAGTTTGCCGGACGGATGCTACACTGACATTGATCTGCACTAAAATGATACTGTGCCGGATAGGTGTGAATACGCGCACAGAAAACAAATAAACAATATTCACATATTTCCAATCCGGTTCAGTGTCGTCACGACACCGTGCACGAACACCGATATTATTTCATTTGTTTTGTATGCGCGCATTCATCACCGTTTTCACTGAAGTTGGTTTGTCAGTACCTTTTCTGTGCCGAAACGGAAACTGCACGAAAGGTTTCCGGCAACACTGAAGCCACTTTCACTGAACTGTCGCTGAGCTGATCGGAACGGAACGGAAAGGTGTGAATAGTCCTTAATAGCAATGCATTGAACCTGTTCAAAAGGGTGTGCATAGTCTTTAATATAATAATCGATATGCAATAATTACTAAATTTTATCATGCAGTGTGTTTCTTTTTCTTTGTCACATTTCATAGCGGTTTGCAAAAAAAAAGTCTGTCGCAACAATTCGGTTACTGAACAGTTATGTTACAACTTTTGGTCACTCAGTATGTCATAATGTTAATTCATAACATTATTTTAACTTTTATCACCATTCATATTCCGACTTGTTCTGTTCTATTTATCTTGTGTTTTATATTCTATGTTTATGCAGAAAATACCGTTTGAACATGTAAAAGGCGAGATGGATCAATCATAATCTTAGCTAGTATGTATGCCAGACAACACAAAAGAAAAAACCTGTTTTAATCCACCTAGTGGTGTAATGATGCCTTTCTCATGTACATATAATATTGTGGTATTCTATTCAAAATTTTTCTCTTCGATTTTTGAAAGAAACCAAGAGATTGTTTATGCATAACATACAGAATAAAACAGTGCTTTAATTGCGTAAGTCATCCTTAAGTTGCACTTCCGGCACCGGAACCCGAGAACCGGTATAATCAAAGTCGGTTCATAAGGCCACCAACTAACATGACACACAAACTCTTCTAGTACGCACTCTAAATTACGATTATAATGTTGCATCCGAAAATATGTGACGATGTACAGTATTGAACACACATTACCCTATAACTCCGGAACCGGAAGTCGGAGGAATTCCGTATGGGATCGGAAGACCTTTCATTTGAATCTAAGTTTGTGGAAATCGGTCAAACCATCGCTGAGAAAAGTGAGTGAGATCTATTTTGATATATATGACCACTATTTCCGGTACTTCCGGAGCCGGATACCGAGAACCAGGATAGCCGGAATCGGTTTGTTTAGTTGCCTACTGATAATGACTATCGATTTGTGTAGTTTTAAGACCAGTTTAGATTTTTTTTTACGTTTTTGTTTCGCCGGTTTTAGTAACGGTGTACAATATTAAACACACTTTACAATATAATTCCGGAACCGGAAGTCGAATCCGGATGAAATTCAGGAATTCCGTATGGGACCACGAGACCTTTCATTTGAATCTAAGTTTGTCAAAATCGGTTCAGCCATATCCGAGAAAACCTGGTGAGATTATTTGACACATACATACACATGCATACACACACACACACGCACACACACAGACATTGCTCATCATTTTCACTAGTCGGTTTTTCAAGTGATTGCATAACCTTTCTATATGAGAAAGGCAAAAACATGGAAATGAATTTACAATGTATATACTTACTTTCCAAGCTGACAGAAAATACTAGAACCACCGACAGCTTTCATGCAATCGTTATTTGCCTCGCAGATGTATTTCAACAGGCATTTATTATCTGAGTTGTAATAGGATCTAGCGTAGGTTTTTAGAACTGTAATTCCAGCAATTGTTGCGTCACTTAATGAATCCTTTTTCCCTAATTCCCTGGCAGAAATTGAACGATGGGAAAAAGATGTTTTCAGAGCATCCAATAAGTTGACGACAATATTGATAAACTGAAATTAAAAGAAGAATAATACATGTTATTTCAAAAGAATTAGTTCGTCCTATAAAATTCGAAGCTAACATTTACAAAAGCTTATATATTGTTCGTTTATTACGT
The DNA here is from genome assembly GCF_030247185.1 of Malaya genurostris. NCBI lineage: Eukaryota > Metazoa > Arthropoda > Insecta > Diptera > Culicidae > Malaya > Malaya genurostris. Next base: position 144,551,989 of record NC_080572.1, read on the forward strand.
TCAACTTAGCAGATATTATTCCTTATTTTAATTATTACTTAAAACAGTATTTAAGGTGAAATGTAGCAGAATGCGAAAATCGCGTTTTTGATAAATTATTCAAAAACTAGACCGATTTTCGAAAAACCAAAAACGCTTAAGTTTTCGAAATCAAATTTATCATAACTAAGTATTCTTAGAATTTTGAAATTTTGCTTTGCCGAGCCGTAATTGGTTTTTGAAATGTATAAACGGTTACTGTTCCGTTCCACGGGGATGATTTTAGAACTGAAAAGTAGTGTTTGTAGCAGAATTTCAAAAAGAATCTGAAAATGCAACTCAAAATTATAAAATATTAGCTAAAACAAACGAAACATGAAAAAGTTTACATAAACTTTTCCGCATTTTTTTAATTGCTTGCGCGAGTTAAATTATTCCTTACCTAAACCTCTTTTTAAAAAAGAACAACCACTTGGTTCACTGCCTAGAATTAAACTAAACTTTATTCTTTCATTCGATTATGTCTACAGTTCATACTGCCGAATTGCACTTTCTAGTCAACGTGACGCTCCTCCGCTCCCACGGATCGATGCCCTCAGGTACAAAATGCTCCGTCGGCGCTCCTGTCTGTCCCGTCGGGTCGGCGCCGATGCTAACGTGTCGTCAGCGATTCTCGCTGCCCTCGTTCGGGTAGTTCCGTTGCTAACTCGTCCTTCCTAAGAGATGAGGTTCCGTACGAATCACTTCTCTGATTGTCAAATGTCTAATGTTGGGTTGGATGTCTGGTACTGGATCTTCGACTGTTGTGGTCGGGGCTGCCTGTTGTATGTTTATTGTAGATGATCTATGGATGAGAAATCTAAGGAGAAATGCTATACCGATTAAGCTAGGTAGGGACATAATTCCCCCAAAAAGAGACAGTGTTGGCCACTTTATACTATTGGTTGATAGTCGGATAACGTCTAACTCCTTCCTCGTTTCCAGATGGAGTTTATGTAGATGGTCCAGGCTGATGTTTAGGATCTCTTGGTGCATTTTTACCGCGATTCCGTCTAAGGGTAGTTGTATTGGGTTTCCCGGTAAGGTTTTCATTCTTGAGTTATATGAAGCGTTATTGATGTATAACTGGCAATTTCTGAAGAAAACTACGAATGGTCCGGTCAGGTTTCTGTTTGTTATGCCACAATTTGATGATAGGGTGAAATTTTTTATTGTGTTTATGAACAAGTGTTGGTTGTCTAGAAAGATAACTTCTTCTTCGACTGGGTTGACGGTGAAATTACAAGTTGCCTGTTCTCCTTTCAATAGCTTCGGTATGCATGTTGAATTGTCCAAGTTGATTTCGTTTGCATTGAATATAGTAGGTTCGATTGAGTAAACCTCATCTTTGTGAGTTAGATAAAATCGATGATCTATATGAATTTGCTTATTTTTGTGAATGATCGGGTATAGTCGTACTTTGTTGAATATTCTGGGGTCGAGTTTTGGCATTTTTATCATGAGAGCAATTTCCAGATTGTTAGTTGCCACTGATGTCGTCGCATAATTCGTTGCCTCCAAAGCAGTATGAACTGTTATATTTTCCCTAGCTAAATCATTAATTAAGATATCTATTTCACGCTGGCTTAGAATTTTTTCGTTTACTATTCCTAGTTTAGCCAACATGATTGCATCAGTTATTTGGTTCAATTTCTTGGATAAGTAATTCAGATGAAACAATATCTTAGTAGAATACATTTCGATTGATCTTGTGTTGAACAAATTAATCGCCTTTTTGGTTTCGAACATTGCTTCTTTCAATTGTAGGTTTATCTCACGGTTAATTCTGATCTGCTCATTATTGTTCGTAACTAAATTATTTATGGTAGAATTGATGATTCTCAAATCATTGGCATCTGGACTGCCGGCTATAAATTTCCAAACTGTACCTACACTATCCCAACGTTTATGCCGTCTGATTGGGTCTATGCTTTTTAATGCGAAATCTATTTCGTTGAATTTTTCTTCTACTAGGTCAGAAAATTGATTTTGGCTAAAGTTTTCGAACTGATCCCTAAGGCTTTTTACTTGCATTCTAATGGTCGTTAAATTGAAGTAGTGAATGTAATACGTGTGGTCAAGTTTGATCCGTGCCTCGCCTTGATCGAAGATCAGGACTGGCTGGCGTCCTACGTCCCGTAAGTCGGCTGTCACATCGTGTCTTGATAGTAGTTGGTCTGGTTGAATGAATAATAGCAGTAGCAATCTGAAACGTAGAAGTAGAAGTCGTGTTTTATATTTTCCTTATTTTTAGGTCATCTTTATGAATTCGTCGATTATCGTCGGTTGTAATTGTGCTCTTGTTTATTTTCGAAATTTTTATTTTCTTGTACCTTTTCTTGTGTTTAAGTCTTTGTCGTGTCGTCTCGTATGCGTCTTGATTTTCCTCGATTGGTATAGGTTTCTTTTTTTTATTATGGTGTTCCAACGCGTTTTTCTGAGTTTGCAGTAGATTTCTGTAGGTTTTTTCAATAATTTCTGGGGTACGAGAAGAGGGGAGAATTATTTCCAAAGGAGTGAAATTTGTGGAGGAGTGAATAGAAGAATTATATTTCTGTACAGATAGTTGGATCAGGTCTGGCGTTGCTAGATTCGGGTTTTCAGTTTTTGTGATTCGATAAATTTCGAGGAGCGTTGAATGGAAACGTTCAACGATTCCGTTCATCTCACTCCGTCCGGTGGCGGTTACGTATGGGTTGATTTTATGTATGTTGTAGAAATTAACGAGCTCTCCCGTCATAAAGGATTTCTCGCCATCCATCACAAGTGTGCTTGGTGCTTTGTACTTTAAAAGAATATCCTTTATTACTGGTATGAGGTCGATGGCTGCTCTTGATTCAATTTGTGTGACTTGAGCGAATTTTGAAAATTTGTCGACATATGTTAGAAAGTGAAGACTTTCCAAAAACATAATGTCGATGTGCGCTATTTCGAATGGAGCCTTTGGAATTGGTGTTTCTTGTATAGGAAACTTTATCGGGTTCCTATCATATTTGCACTCATGGCAAATCTGACAGTTAGTGATAAAATCTCCTACTTTTTGAGCTAATTTTGGGAAGAAGTATTTCCGAAATATTTGCTGCTTATTTTCCTGTGCACCTCTATGCGCTCTGTGATGCTCAGTGCGAATAATATTCCATTGGTCATCTTCTTCTGTTATGTCCTCGAGCATATTCTGAGTGAAACGAATCGTTAACAGATTTTGTTGTCCGAAATGTCTTTTATAGACTTCTTGGATTTTTCCCATTATGTTCTCATCTGTTAACAAACCATTTACCTTAGAATAGTTAAAGTGGTTTTTTAGTACCTGTAATAATAAATTGTCGTTAATTTCATTTATGTAAACCGTAATTCTTGTGTATCCTGAAAATGGAATTTCTGTTATTGTTTTATCGGGTCCTTTCTTTATTATTACTTGATGACGAAATACGTTGATTGGCGATTCCGTTGAGGGTATATAAAAGTCGTCGCTATTTTCGGCTGAATGTTGGGTTGCTGTTAAGGAGCATACAATTCTACTTAAGGCGTCTGCCACCACATTTGCTTTTCCCGGCTTATACACGATTTCATAATCGTGCTCCTCTAGGTATGCCTTCCATCTTTTGAGTTTGGCATTTGTGTTTTTTGGGGATAAAGCAAACGTTAACGGTTGGTGGTCGGTTAAAATTTTGAATTTTGCCCCGTATAAATAATTCCTAAATACTTGCAGTGACCAGAAAATTGCTAGCATTTCCTTCTCTGGTACTGAGTATTTTTCTTCCGCCGAAGACAAAGTTCTGGAAGCAAAGTGAATCGGTTTGTCTTTTCCGATGTCACCTTGGGATAAGACAGCACCTATAGCAAAATCAGATGCGTCTGTTGTGAGAATGAAAGGTTGCCCATAATCCGGGTAAATGAGGACGTCAGACGATTTCAATACGTTTTTCAACTTGTCGAAGCATCGTTTTTCATCACATGAAAGCGAAATTTTCCTATTTGATGAGGGATTCCTTTCCCCCCGAAGAAGGTTTGTAAGAGGTTTTGCGATTTTCGCAAAGTCTTTTACAAATCTTCGATAATAACTCATCATTCCGAGGAAAGAACGGAGCTCTTTGAGATTCGTAGGCTCTGGATACCTATTGATAACATCGAATTTTTTAATATTAGGTTTGATTCCTTCCGCTCCAATAACAAACCCTAAAAATTCAATCTCAGAATGCAAAAACTCACATTTGTCTAACTGAATCTTGAGATTTGCATTACTTAGTGTTTCTAGAACAATTTTAAGATTTTCCAAATGTTCATCTAGGGTCTTTCCAAACACGACAACGTCATCGATATACACATAGCATATTTTCCCTATGTGATCTCTAAGTACGTCGTCAATTGCCCGTTGGAAGATCGCAGGAGCGTTCTTCAAGCCAAATGGCATTCTAGTAAATTCGTACTTCCCGTTGTTAATGGCGAAAGCAGTTTTCTCAATATCTTTCTCCTTCATTTTAATCTGGTGGAACCCAGACGCTAAATCAAGAGTGGTAAAATATTTTTGACCCTTGAGCTGATCTAAAACATACCCTATCTCTGGCATTGGATATTTATCGGGAATTGTCTTTTCGTTCACCTTCCGATAGTCGATCACCATTCGGAACTTTTTTTCTCCTGAAGCGTCGGGTTTCTTCGGTACAACCCATACTGGTGCCGTCCACGCTGAACGAGATGGTCGAACAATACCATCTTCCAGGAGTTTGTTAATTTGTTTCTTTACCTCGTCTGCATAGGCAGCGGGGTAAGGATATACCTTCTGATGAACTGGAGTATCATCAGTGGTATTGATTGTGCATTCAACATTTGTTGAGCATGTTAATTTTGCATTGGTTTCATGAAAAACTTCTTTGGAGTTGTTGAGGACGACTTTTAGTTTAGTATGCTCCTCTTCAGTAAGATGAGCAGTTCGAAAAACACTATTAGAAGCACAGTTTGTCTGAGAATATACGCAAAGAGGAATGACAAGTTTCTGATTATCAGAGTACAAGGTCAAAATCTTATTAGAAAAATCAATGTTTGCATTTAAGTCATTCAGTATTTCTGTCCCTATGATCCCGTGGAAAAATGAGTGGAATTTATGTAAGACGAATTTTGTAATGTAATTAATTTTCGGATAGAAAAAGTTTATATCTATCGCAGAGGTTGCGTTAAATTTACCGTTAGCACTAGTTATGCCTTTGGCATTAAAGTCGTACGGCCTGCTATCCTTGTAGGCCCAGGCAAGTTTTGGGTTAATTAAGTTTATGTTCGCTCCTGTATCTATTAAGAAGGGAAACTCTCCACTCGTAGTCTTCAAGTTGATGTAGAGCAAAATAGGTTTCACCAACTTGGGTTCCATTCTAAAAAATTAGAGGCTGTAGCCTCATCTTGCTGCGGTTCTTGTTCGGTTTGCGTGTCTAATTTTGGTTCCGGTTCTACTGATGGTTGAATATCATAATATGGATATAGATCATTGTAATAATCATATTCGTAATTATAGAGATCATCTGTTTGATCATCAAAATTTGTATCAACCGGGTGAGCTTGCCTTTTGAAGGGGTACGGATATGTTTGCCCCGACATTGGCGGCGGTCTTTTAAGATCCATTGATGGCCTGTTGCCATAATTTACATTGTGTGTTCTCATACTTTGATCGATATCCATTGGCTCGGGTTTTGGTAATGGTTTTGCAGCCCATGGTCGTGGGGGTGCTTGAAACGGATTGGGTTGGTACTGAGGCCTGGTCTGGGTGAAGGGATTGGCTTGGAAATATTGCCTGCCAAATAGTGGCATCTGTGGAAAGCCTAAGTTTCTAGGGGCTGGAATTGGTGGAGGTGGATATCTCCGTGGAGGTGGTCTGGGAGGAAGTCTATTAATTTCCAAATCTCTTGGTTTGGGAGCTGGGGTGAAATGTTCATTTCGGAAAGGTGCCGATCTAGTATCCATATTGTAGTAGTCTAGGCAAAACTGATATGCCTGATTTAACGTTTTTGGATTAAATGTTTTTAGTAGCTGACACAAAGGTTTTTCTAAGCCTCGAATGAATGCATCTACTGCCTTTTCTCTAAAGTAATCGATATGTGAATTAACGTGTGGGGCCAATTTTTCTTCTGTTTGGATTTGAGCTACTATGGATGAAAGTAGTTCGTTCACCCGGGAGTAGTAACTGCCTAAAGTTTCGTTTGAGTTCTTTTTTATTGTGGTTAATTCGAAGTCCAACGTTTTTATATCACGTTTGTCCCTGTAATACAGAAGCAGCGTAGATTTTATTTGTTGCCAATTATGCACAATGTTATTTGAATTAAGGATATCGGCTGCTTCGCCTCTGATTTTTCGTCTCACGGAGCGCTCGATTAATTCAAGTTGCGCTTCCGTGGCTCGTGCATCTCTGTACATACAGAAAATGCCCTCAACATCCGTTAGCCATGCTAATAGTTCTGTTGGCTTGCCATCATAATTTTGTAAATCTCGAATGAAATCTGGTAATTTTCCCAGATCAATGAATTGTTGCATCGTCAGTGGTGCAGCAACCGGATTCGGTACTGGATTTGCCATTATTTTGTGAAATAAGAATTTAACCGAGACTGATGAACACTTTTTCCACTAGTTTTACCAGTATTCTGGATTTTCTTGGCTTTTTTTCCACAATTAATTTAATGGTGGCAATGCGAACAAAAACACTATTTATTTCCGTTGGTTTTGAGCAATATCTCTAGATTTCCTTCGTTCGTTTCTGAACAAAAATTACTAATATATATATTGTATAACTAATTACTTACATAAAAGACCGTGTCTTAGTTGCGGCCAACATCGGTTGGACTTTTGTTGTGGCTGTCCTCCGCAAACGGGGGAATCTACGAGCAGGCACGTTTGGTGGATCCGTTTTACTATTCGTTACTTCGGGCCAGCGGTGCCGATCGGGTCCGGTAGGTATCCTCGGTGTCTCGTAGCTCGCTTTCGTGATAGCCAGACCTGGCTCTTTTAACCAGCATATGCAACTTGGCTCTTTGAACCAGCAATGAACACTTATTTTCCAAGTGATTTTCTTAAGATTTTTGTTACACTGATTTGAAGATTTTTGCACTGCACTATCACTTTATCCTGTTCCCGCTTCGGAGTATCTCGCCGGAGCCTCCAGTTAAATTATTCCTTACCTAAACCTCTTTTTAAAAAAGAACAACCACTTGGTTCACTGCCTAGAATTAAACTAAACTTTATTCTTTCATTCGATTATGTCTACAGTTCATACTGCCGAATTGCACTTTCTAGTCAACGTGACGCTCCTCCGCTCCCACGGATCGATGCCCTCAGGTACAAAATGCTCCGTCGGCGCTCCTGTCTGTCCCGTCGGGTCGGCGCCGATGCTAACGTGTCGTCAGCGATTCTCGCTGCCCTCGTTCGGGTAGTTACGTTGCTAACTCGCGCTGCTGTTTCGTGTTGAGGTTGTGTGAGAAATGCACGGTGGGCACGGTGGCATTATATCGTGAGCAAAAATTACGTATAAAATAATGACGCGATTTTATGCAGTTGAATACAATAAAATGGTTATTGTAAAAAATCGTTTATTTTGTAAGTAACTGTCATTTATAATGCTAATAATGTAAAATTCTGTTGAGTTCAATGCATTGATGTTGCTGAAGCAATGAAGCTTGGCTGTGTAATATCGTATAACAGGTATTATTTTAGATTGTAGCAATTTTTATAGCTACGCCCTGACAAGCTTAGGGTCTTGTTAGCCAGTGCAAAACAGGCTAACGAGATCGATCAATGTGAGCTTTTCACGCGGAAGTATCGCGTAAACATTCCAGCTCGCGAAGTCGAGATAGACGGCGTGACAGTCTGACTTGCAAGTACGTTCTTGTGTATGGAATGGGCGGAGGGTGCACCCCCTACTCAAGGATGGTAAGATACTGGATTGCATCAATTGCGTTGAGTATCGATTGTGGGGGATGGAAATTAGTCATATACCCCATCAGACTTGTATCCGTTGACTTTCGCTGGCTCGGCTTTGCTAACTATGTCCTCCTGGACCGAATTCGTTTACCTGTTCGCGTTTTTGTGCCGCGGGTCAGAAACTGCACTAATTGCAAACAATTGGGATATACAGCATTGTTGCAATAAATCCCGTTGTATAAAGTGTGGAGGGAGTCAGTCGAATAACTCCTGCGATGGAGACATTAAAAATTGTCTCTACTGTAAGAAGGGGCCGCATGACCTCTCTGATTGGCTTGCGTACAAATTGCGTAAAGATGAAATGAGGCGCTCACTTAAGCAACATTCCAAGCGTTCTTTTGCTGAAATGTTCAAGAGTGCTACGCATCCAGTGAACCTTTACGCTTGTTTATTAACTGACGAGAGCGATGCTGATGACCCCATCGAATGTACATCTTCGGCGGTCCCTCTTAGCTCATCATACAGAAAGAGAAGAAATAAATCCTCTCAAAAGCTCCCTAGTAAGGGTTCTAAGGTGTCCTCTGATGGGTTTCAAAAAATTAAAACAACATGACAAAAAACTAGAGAAAAATGCTCTAGGCCTTGGAAAATTAAATTCCGAGCAAGAATTTCCATCACTTCCTGGGACTTCAAAACCCCCGAAAGTCCCTAAGGATCAGTCAAAAATTTCAACAGATACTGGGTTTGTTAAATTATCTGATATTGTGGACTGGATCATGTCTACCTTCAATATTTCTGAACCTCCTAAAAGCCTGATAATGGCTTTCATTTCTACAGTTAAAACATTTTTGAAGCAGTTGACTGCTTCCTTCGATAGCTAAGCCACCCACCGAAGTCACGGATACAATCAATGTTATGCAGTGGAATTGTAGAGTATCATCCCAAAATAGATCCTTTGAAATGTGACGCATTTGCATTGTGCGGAACTTGGCTAAATATCCTTAAACTTCCACGATTTTAACATTATTCGTCTGGATCGAATTGATCCTTACGGAGGAGTTCTTTTGGGAATATACAAGTGCTATTCTATTTATGAAATTAACCTTCCCTCGACACCAGGCATTGAAATTGTCACAAGTCATGTTTCAATCAAAGGCTAACTCACACGGTACGGGATGGGGCTGTCTTCACGATGATAACAAATTAGTTATAATCCATGATATTTGCGACAACTTCAATATGACAATCTTGAATACGGGAGAAATGACACGAATTCCTGCACCACCAGCAAGACCAAGTGGATTTACTCCTTTGCTCGACATTGCTACGGTTGGATTGCAAGTGGTCCCTGATCCCTACTGTACCATCTACCTATCGTAATTTCAATCGCCTGCGGATTAGGCTAATCGGAGACAATCAATGTTTCGTATGACCTTACACGAAATATTGATTGGAAAGACTACGCAAATTCGATATCTGAGAAACTCGAAACAACACAAGAACTTTTTCCGGAGGAAGAGTACACGTTTTGGCTGGCTTGATTCTCGACTCGACTTTCACCGCGACTCAAGCTTTGACCAATGGTGTACCCGGCGCGAAAACTCACAACCGTCCTCCCAACCCGTGGTGGGTCAAAGAGTGCTCAAAATTAAACGCGGAGAGAGCTTAATCATTTATCGAGTTTAGGAAAAACGGAACACCTGATAATTATAGAAACTATGCGGCATTAAACGCAAGAATGAAAAGCTTGATTAAAGCAAAGAATCTGAAACAAAATTCCAGCAGAGAATCAATTTTCTTCGCACAATAACCGGAACATGGTGGGGTGCCCACCCAGGAGACCTGATCAGGCTGTACCAAACAACGGTATTGTCCCTGATGGAATACGGATGCTTCTGCTTCCAAATTCCTTGGAAAACTGATTTCATCAAGCTGGAAAGAATTCAATATCGTTGTTTGCGTATTGCCTTAGGTTGCATGCAGTCATCATATTGTCATTTCAACCGCCCGAGTGAACGGGTGCTTTTTGGGCATTGTGCCACAAACCCGCGCGCGCAAATTATTTATTATTTACTTTTACATTTCTTGACCCGCCTCGCGTAGTGCTTAAATTGCAGATATATTTTTATTTTCTTCCGACAACCTTGCCGCGTGTATATTTTTTTATCGTATCGCCTAGTGCAGTATGGCAAAGTGCGGTGTCGTCAACTGTGCACTGAACGATAATCGTTCTCTTTGGAATTGCAGTGGAACCTGCGGAAGGAAATTTCACTCCGCCTGTATTGGCGTTCAGCGAAATAAATAAGAACTGCTGCGTACATTCATGCTTCCTTTATGCATCGAATGTCAGGAGAACTATTACGAACAATACAATTTGAAGGAACTCATACGCCAGCAGAAAAAAATAACGGACAGTATTAAGGTCCAGTCAGACTCCAATCAGGCCCTTATTCAGTACCTGAAAACCACGGCCATATCGAATGAATCATTTTATCATATCGAGTCATTATTGACCGATATTCAAACGGAACTGACCAAAATAAACCACATTAATACTGCAACCGAAAAAAATATCACTGGAATTCTCTAAGCTATCAGAAACTATAAGTATTCCCGAATCTCTTGCTGAAGATTTGGGTAAATCAAATAATACACTGGCAATTAATGCGCAGTCGGCAATCGAAAAATGCACCGCAGTACTTCTTCACAAATTTGACGAATTCGAAACAAGAATCGATGCTGACGCTAGTAATATCAACACAGACACGAACAAAATCGTCTACCAAATTATGGACGAAGTCAAATTTTTATCGTCAGAATTCTCTAACTCAAGGCCAGAAAAGAAATTCGCCCATCCAAGCTTACAAGAAGAACTATTGGACTGTACTCCTGAACTCGACAGCACAACTTTTGAAACAGAGGAGGAAATTCAAGCATGCGACAGTGGCTGGCGCTTCATTGGAAGTAAAAAAAATGTGGAATCGAGACTGGAGTGAGTATGACAAGAAACAGCGCATTCGACGGCTGCAAGAAAAACAAGCAGAAAAAGCAAACCTCAGACGGAAACATCGGAAGCGGAAACAACAAAATAATACAAAATTCAACAACATACGAAGTAAAAACAACAACAACTACTACAACAGCAAACACAACAACAACAGCAACAACAACAGCAGCAGCAACAACAACAACAACAACAACAACAACAACAACAACAACAACGACAACAACGGGCACTCCAACAGCAATTTCAACACAAATAGTAACAATACCTGTCACAACAATAACAATAATATGTCATTACAATATACCTTATCCTTGGGCAAAGACTTACTAGCAGCTGCACGGGTTCAATTCTCCGGGCATCCAGTTGCAGATATTGCCTCAAAATTCATACATTTTCAAAAAGGTGAAACAATCAACCCTTACAAAGGAACAAGAAGTATTCAAAACAACACTACTCCGGTTTTAGGAAGTAATGACATAAAAGCTGCACCATCCACTAACTATGTGAACACATCTTCAATATCACAGAACATAAATACATATGCAATATCACATGACATGAATACAGATAGCCAATTCGAAATTGATCCAATGCGTCCTCCCATTGTACGTCTTACTTCACAATCTGCAAATTGCGACGAACGCTTCTTGAAAGCAAGGCTTCGTGACCAGAAAATAATACACGTCGTCCGTCTGTATTTGTCATACATGAAAAATCAACAACCTACAGTATGCATTGAGGGTATGACACCAACTAGTATAAAAATGCTATTAGCATCAGAAGGCCTTCCAACAACACCTGACCACCTCCTACGGATCTTCATCGAAGTGCATCAGGAATATGGAATGAAACCTAAGGAAGCTGGCCGACCTGGACTCTTATGGGAAATTTTTGACAAGTGAGCATATCCGTCGACTCCAACTAATCCGGGAAGCTGAACACAATTTTACAAGGCCGAATTTTCGGAAATAACGACGCCCTTTGACGAAAGAATAGACACAGAAATTAGTAATGTAAGTATTCCAGAATTCTCAAAAATTTCTTCGCTTCACAGACAAAATGTGACTGAAATTTTGGTCTATTGCCAAAATTTCAACCGCATGAAAAGCTCGGCCAAAATGAAAGAAATTCATCAAAATTTAATAACCTCCTCTTTCGACGTGATCCTTGGAACTGAAAGCAGCTGGGATGAAAGTGTAAGAAGCGAAGAAGTATTTGGAAATAATTATAACGTATTTCGGCACGACCGAAATTTATCTCTCTGTCAGAAAAAATCTGGAGGTGGAGTCCTCATAGCCACTAACTCTTGCTTCACTTCTGAAGAAATTATCAAAGTCTCAATATTGGGAGAAGAACATATTTACTGCTCTGTCTACTTCCCACCCGAAAATGCGAACAAATTCTCTTTTGAATTATTCTTTCAATCTTTAGACATAATTATTTCGAATATGGAACCTGAAGTAAAGCTTCATATTTTTGGCGACTTCAATCAACGTAATGCAGACTTCATTTCTGATATTGAAAATGAATCAATCTTACTTCCAGTCGTAGGATAAAACGAAACATTGCACTACTTTTTCGACAAAATTTCTAATTTTGGCCTACATCAAGTAAACTCCGTAAAAAATCAACAAAACGCATATTTAGACCTTCTTTTCACAAATTGCACAGAAGACTTTTGTGTGAATGCATCAAACCTGCCATTATGGAAAAATGAAGCATTTCACACCGCAATTGAATATTCATTATTTACACACAATGCATTCGTTTCCTACGACTTGGAATATGAGGAAGTGCCGGAATACAATAAAATTGACTTTGAAGAAGTCAAACGTAGACTAAGTATAATAAATTGGCGGAACATACTGAGTACAGAAGGAAATGTCAACGTCGAAGTAAACAAATTTTATCACATTATAAACAAAATATTAGCCGAAACTTTGCCTATGAAAAGAAGAAGAAAAAATCATAACAGCAAATTACCTGTATGGTTCAATTCACAACTAAAACATTTGAAAAATAGGAAACAAAAAAGAAAACACAAAACTTACAAACTAGAAAAAAGTGATGCTCATCTTAAAAATTACTTAAATCTATGCAATCAACTCAAAATAGCCATTAACACAGCGCACGAAGAATGCAGCCGCAAAATTGAAAACGAAATAAAGACTTGCCCTAAGAACTCTTTTAACTACACAGAAACTAAACTAAAAAGTAACAATTTTCCATCTCAAATGCACCTCGACGAACATGTAGGGAAAAATAATACAGAAATCTGGAATAAATTTGCAATTTTTTCCCAAGAAGAATATACATCTTATTCAGAAACTGACCGTGACAGTGAATATTTCTCTTTCATACCTGCATTTTCCAACTCCATCTCTGTAAACTATCTATCAGAACATGACATTTCGACAGCACTGAAAAACTTAGACGCCTCAAAAGGGCCTGGACCTGACAGTATACCACCAATATTTTTAAAAAATCTTGCTGAAGAACTTACACTACCACTACAACTACTTTTTAACTTATCACTTTTTAAATGTACTTTTCCTAAAGCATGGAAATCTTCCTTTCTTGTACCAATATTTATATCTGGTGCAAAATCTAACATTCGGAACTACCGTGGAATAGCCATTATCTCATGCATTCCAAAATTGTTTGGAAAAATTGTAAACGAAAAACTTTTTCTTCAACTTAAAAATGTAATAACAAACAAACAACATGGCTTTTTTAAAGGCCGCTCAACTACAACAAATCTCTTAGAATTTATGACATTCACTCTGAATGCAATGGACGCTGGCAACTACGTAGAAACTCTTTACACTGACTTTAGCAAAGCTTTCGATCGTATTGACATACCATTACTTCTACACAAACTACAAAAATATGGCATAGAACATAGACTTCTGGAATGGCTCAAATCATACTTAACGAATCGTGTACAGGTAGTCCGCTTCCAAAACATACTGTCTGAACCAATTAACGTAACTTCTGGCGTACCTCAGGGTTCTCACTTAGGGCCTCTCCTTTTCATTTTACATATAAACGACATTTCCTTCATACTAAAAAATCTGAAAGTGCTTATATATGCAGACGACATGAAACTCTTCATGGAAATAAAAAAATATCAACGACACTGTAATATTCCAGAACGAAATCAACCTATTCCACATTTGGTGCTGCAAAAGTCTACTCCAACTCATTGTAAAAAAATGTAACTCAATAACTTCCAGCAGGAAAAATGAAACTATATCTATAAACATACATCTAGGAAAACAACTTGTAGAAAAATGTAAAATTGTACGAGATTTAGGCGTAATCTTAGACTCCAAGCTCACTTTTGTGGAACACTACAATACCATAAACAATAAAGCAAATAGCATGCTGGGCTTTCTTAAACGCTTCAGTCATAACTTTCAGGACCCATACACAATTGAATTATTATACTGTACATATGTCAGACCTATTTATGAATATTGCAGCCTAGTATGGAATCCATATAATATTATTCACAAAGAACGCATCGAATCTATTCAAAAACAATTTCATTTATATGCACTTCGTAAATTAAACTGGACAACATTTCCTCTACCATCATATGAAGCACGCTACATGTTCATCAATATTCAAACACTTAAAGAACGCCGCGACCTTGCAATGCTGTATTTTATCAGCGACATTATTTCTCAACGCATTCAACCTTCTTTATTATCGCAAATAAATTTTTATACACCTAGCCGTCAAATACGAACCAGGAAATTATTTTTAGAAAAAACACTAGAACAAATTATGCAAAATATAGCCCAATCAATCGTATAATGCGCCATTACAATCAATATTGCGAACATCTTGACCTTTGTATGTACAAAAATGAAATGAAATTACAGCTTAGTAGTAGAAATAATGCGTAGTATCTAAGTAAACATTGTAAACCATTTATATGTAGTCTACATTTGCTTGACGAAATAAATAAATAATAAATAATAAGGCAATTCATACAATGAGTGTCGAAGTTCTGGTGGGCGTCTTATCATTGAAAAACCGATTCTGGGATCTCTCATATCGATTGCTTATCCGATGCGATATCCTGAATCCGATGGTGATTGAAAACTTCGAAAGGCTTGTCAAGCTCAATTCTCAGACCCGTTTTATGTTCTTGTATTTTGATTACATGACTCAGAATATTAATCCTTTTTCGTTTGTTTCCAACCGTGCTCATTTTTTGGATACTTCTGATTCTGCTGTGTTTTTCGAAACATCCATGAGAGAAGAGATTCATGGAATTCTTGATTACGTACGCCCTCAAGACCAAATATTGTTCATAATAAATTTAGAACAGTCAACTGCGAAGAGGTGTTTTATACTGATATCAACATCAACGAGTCCGCAGGCTTCGGCATTTTCAATCAGAACATCACCGCTTCGTACAAACTCAGTGATCCGGCTGCAGCTTACGTCGCTGAATTAGCTGCTATTCAGTACACTCGAGATCGTTGAAACATTGCTCGAAGACCGTTACTTCATTGTCACGGACAGTCTATGTTCAATAGAAGCTCTCCGGGCAATAAAACCAGGAAAATATCTCCCGTATTTCCTGGGGAAAATACGGGAACACTTGAGAACTTTATCTGGACGGTTTTATTCAATATCGTTAGTCTACGTCTCTTCGCATTGTTCCATTCATTCATTGGATAAGGTGAGCGCATTAGAAGGTAATATTTATGAAAGACCAATCTGCTTCAATGATTTTTTCAGTATCTTTCGTCAGAAAACTTCATGGAGGGATGGTGAACTGGGACGATGGCTACATTCCATTATTCCTAGGGCATCGATGAAACCTTGGTTCAGGGGGATGAACGTGAGTCGCAATTTCATTCGTGTTATGTCGCGGCTCATGGCAAATCACTACACTTTCAACACACATCTTCGACATGTTGGGCTCGCGGAGAGCGGTCTCTTCACCTGTGGAGACGGTTATCAGGACATCGAGCATGTCGTGCGTAGAGTATCGCGACGCCAGGTCGAAGCTACTGGAATCCTTTAGGGCCCGAAGTACTTCTATTTCATTCTCTTCCGTAACATCATCATCAACGCCCACGGAGGACCGCTCCAGTCAATGACCAGCATGCGGGCCACCCGCCGGGTCTTCGCGATCGCCAGCTGGAAGCTCACTTTTCGAGAATCCACGGCCCCTACACGACAAGCCCTAATGATATTATTCAAGTTTTAAGGTAGTCGTTAATTAAGATTAGAAAATACCCTTGGCATCTTAGAGCTTAAGCAGTGTGCCTTAAAATTATATTATATTATTGAATAAAAACAAGACATTGCATTAGTTATACGAAGTCCTTTCGTCTCATGATTGGGAAAATAAGCAATGAGCCACATGTTTTGGTAACCGCGCGGTGTATGTAAACGCCGGTGGTTGAGCAAAATATGTACCACGAAGACAGTTGGCCCATATCGTATTATCGATGACGTAAGGGCGTAGTAAGCGAAAACTTGAAAGCTATCTCTCATTATTTTAAAAGAATTCGGACTAAAAATCACAGATGAAACTTTTGGAGAAGTCAGTCAGATAAGTGAGTCAGATAAGTGGGTCAGGTAAGTGAATCAGATAAGTTAGTCAGATAATTGAGTGAGATAAGTCAGTCAGAGGGTAGAAGTGAAATGAAGACCTTATTCACATACGTGAACAGAGGAATCAAAGTTTAGGAAATTATATATTGTTAGTGACGCGAAGTCTTGCATGTGCATCAGAATGTGAACCCTGCATCTTTCATTAGTACCGAGATATTTGTATAAAACAAGAAAAGTTGCACTGGAGGATAACGCAATTATTAACTGTGGGTATTTGAGGATACAAAGTAAATAAGTTGAGTATACAAAGTTAATAAAGTTCATATTCAATTTAAAAAAATGAATTGTCTACAAAAGTTTGAGCTTCGCGTGCACAAAACAGGTAGTTTAATGGTTAAAATTTGTGATGCAATATTTGTTATCATTTAGATAAATCATTCAGCTCACACCTTTGTAGGGGTATGAAGCGGAACCATCATCATTATCATCAAGTGCGGGCAAAGAGATTGGAGAAAATGATGCACAGACCGTTTTTAATCAAGTGAGTGCATGTATCGCATTACCATCATTATTGAAATTAGCACGATGACCATGTGTATAAAAGTGGCTTTGAAGCCGATTTTTTGTTCTTTGGCTTCATTTCGCTGCGTTCAACAGAGTTTATATTTTTCTTTATGTGTTAGCACAATATTGTAAATGTAACTAAATTTGGATTTCACGCTATATTTTTTTTGGAATAGTGACAAAAGGAAATTTGGATAGCAAATATTGTTTTATAAAACTACAAAACTATATATTTGATTTTTTTCAATAAAATTGTTTGTTTTAACAAATATTTTGATAAATATAACAAATATTCAAATTGTACACGTAGAGCAAAAACTGTTAAAATAACCTTTTTCGGTTTTCACACAACGAACTTTTTATTGAAACAGTGACAATAGAAACCTGGGTTGATATAGCAAATATTGATTCTAGAAACTACGAAACATGATAATTAATTTTTCTCGGCGGATTAGTTTGTTTCAAATGACATTTTGATAAAAATAACGAATGTTTTACTTGAGCGTCCCTATCAATTTCTTAACAAACAATTTCACAGCAAATTCAGTTTGACAAATTAGTTTTAAATTTACGAACTTTAAAAGGTTTCTTTGAATTTAATTATTTCAATTACCGCTTTTATTTTTTGAAATATGTTAACTCATATGTTTGAAAGAAAAAAAGGTCTCTCCTAAACATATTTACAAGGTAATTTTTGGTACAATCTGTATTTCGAGTTTTCAAATTTCTGAAAAGCATTTTTTTATTTGATTTCTTTCAAATATTTAACCGTTATGTCGCAGGACAATTTTTAATTTTTAATTTTTATATCTCCGGTCGAGATAGAGATCCTGCATCAAGTATTGGGTCCAAGGAAAATTTTTTATGTAATGTTATTATAAAAGTATTCTCAAATATCAATACATACGCTTGAATTGATGAAAACCCTCTAGGAAAAGAAAAGAACAAAGGAAAGTAAGAAGAAGAAAATGTGATTTATTCGCACGGAAAGAAATCGTTCTAGTTTATAATAAAACTATCACGGTTCATTTAAACAGTTAACTTAGTTGTATCATTACACAAATATAATAATATATTGAATCTATTTTTTTCTTGACGTGAAGATATAGCATATTGAAATGAACATGGACATTTCTATAATATTAATTCAACTTTGGTTGACACATGATAATTAGTTAGTTTATTTCAACAAAAAACTCAAACTCAAAATTTTGATTCAAATCAAACAGAGATCATTGTTGATGTTGAAGGGAGAAATTGGTGCAAAATATCCATATTCTTGCTTGAAATGAACATAAATCAAATTCAAAATTCTACTAACTGTTTTGTAATGCTATTACACGATCAGACGTTAAAAGAAATCGTTTGAATACATCCTTTAGATTCACTAAACGATTGAACTTCTGCGAATGGAACTGCCTATACTTGCGAATTGATTTATTTTGACTCTCTTGCGCTTCCTTACTGTACGTTATTTGCTATCTGTTTGGTTCCCTTGCGATTGATTGTTGAGCAAGACGGCTGGATAATCTGAAACAACAATTATCCTTCATCTGTTTCCCTTTGCCGCCCAAAATAATCATCTTTCAAAAGGAAAACACGGAACTAACAAAGCAGGAAGTGGACAAAGTAAATGCAGAAATTACAGAGCTTTCTCCCACAGTACTTGGGAAAGTATTTGCATCAACGAAGCTAGTGTTCTGCCTGAACGATACGAAAGTGTTAAACGACGTAACAGGCACACACTCCCAAGCTTGGTACATATGCAGCCGCTCCGGAAAAACTCTGAATTTTTCAAGAATTGAAACAAATGAGAAGGATCCAGACAAATATCAATTTGGCCTCTCCACGCAATGATTCGATCTATGGAACTTTTGCTAAAAGTGAGTTATTGTTTGCAGCTACGGTTTCTTTTTTGCGAACATGGTGCCCTCAGCTGACTGCAGTTATAAAACATGCTTTGCTTCCTCATGGTATGTACAGTAAGGAAGCGCATAGCAAGTATAGACAGTTCCATCCGCAGAAATTCAATCGTTTAGTGAATCTAGAGGAATGAGAGAGTGAATCTAGAAGAATGAAAGAGAATTTTTCAATGAAGAAACCCAATGTCTGATCACAATTTAAAAAATTTTAAGAAAAATCTCCTCCGCCATTTTTAGTATAAATATGCTCGAAAGTATTTTCTATCAAATGAAAAAAAAACCAGATATTTTTTTATTTGCTCCAATGTTAGATATAGCAGTTTAAAAATGATGTGTTTTTGGACTAGTTTTGCTCATAACTTCGGTTCATAAAACGCTAACTGAATGCGCTAGTCATCAGAAAATTGGTTTCAATAAACTCTAAAAGATATTCAAAGACACCAAAAACGAGAAGTGAAAAATAAGAAAGCTAGTGCAAAAAATCTGATTTTTTAGGAACACCCTAAGTTGCTCTATTAAAATAGCTGTAACACTAAAACCGTTAGAGATACTACAATAGTGTTTTTGGCAAAGTTGCTTGATATAAGTTTTCCGATTATTATGCCGAAGGGTGCAGTCCTCTATCTCAACACATACGGAAAATAATTTTTATATCACCCTAATAATAAAAACCACCCTAATACCATATGCTTCAAAATATGGCTTATCTTTCACTGATCATTTGTTCTGAAGACATCAAAGCTCTAAAGTATAAGGCTAAGCCACAAATGTTTTTGTCCCCCTAAATTGTGGATCCGGACCACTGTGCATTGTTTATGTTGAAGGGAGAAAATGGCTTGAAACAATTATATTTTATGATGAAATTAGTGTAAATCAGGTCTAAAAATCTACTAGCTGATTTGTTAGTTCAAATAAGCTCCATTTCTCTATGCGTAGCAGGGAGCTAAAAATACTAGATAGCGGGCTAAAACTGATGCATCCAATTTTTTTCCCAACAATTTAATTATTTAACGAAAAAAAAATTGGAGAACGGGAACTGATTTCAGCTTTTCAATATTCGCTGAGTACACATAGTCATCGTATAAGCATACATAACGATACCTACAATCAGAGAAATGAAATATGTTTAAATTATAAAAACTGGTGGAATTTTAAATTAGATTCATGATAATTTCTAACTAGTATATGATTGTTTTAAACGAATTTTTCCCCTCAACATCAGCAATGTTCTCTGTTTGATTTGAATCAAAATTTTTGTCTAGTCAAATGAAAAGGAATTGTTTTTTGGTTGATTCTATTGTTGAAATAAACTACCTATTTATTACATGTCAACCAAAGTTGAGCTGGTGCTATCAGCAATGTCTATGTTGATTCAATCATGCTATACTTTTATATCAAGAAAAATATTGGTTCAATCTATCTATGATCTTATTTGTGTTATGATACAACAAAGTTTACTTTGGGGGACGGGTATTTTTTTTGCGTGATGGGTTAGTCGATGCCTTCCGCGCAACCCGCCAGGGTTCGATTCCCAACCCCAAACATACACTCAAAAAAATCCACACGTTAACCTTATGTGAAAAAACACATATATTACAAAAATGGCTTTGTCATCGGAGTTTACGTGATCTTCTTAACAACCAACGGATCATGATTGAATATGAAATGAACCATATGTCAGAATTATTGCTGTTGTCACATATATTTTATGTGTCACGCACTTACTTGAATTCATTTTGTCATGTTCATTTTGTGCTCGCAATATGGCGTCAGTTGAAAAACCTAGAACAAACAACATAGGCCAAATTCCTTCTACCCTTCTACGGTATTTATCACAGTGATTTTAGGGTAAATAATTGCTCATTGATTTTATCGACAGTTATGAAGTCTAGCTAATTTTTATTATACTTTCAGATCTAATATTAGTACCAAGCAGAAGTATAATTTATAAGCGAATGTACTATTTAGTGAGTTTAGTACAACTTATTTGCATGACCAATTGGCATTACGCGAATTCTGTGCTCTAAAAATACGGAACTGAAACACAATTCAGTTTTGTTTTTTTTCTACAGCGGAGTTCAAAAGGCAAAACCTCTAGATTGGGTTCCAGCACATCGATCACATTTAGAACTACTAGTTCCAGCTGAATGCATTCCTCAAAGGGAACAATGTTCGCTTCAGTTTAGCTGCTCCGGAGAAAGGATTTATAACAATGCATTCTGTATTTTTGACATTTTTTGCAAGTGATTCAACAGAAACGAATTTAAAAGTAAAATTTTCAGAATATCTGCGTGCGAACAAAATTTATCGCAATGTTATGTCCAACAGACTATGTAATCTATTAGTTTTTAATACCAATATACCAATATTAAGATTCAATATAGAACTTTATAGTAACAATTACATGAAAATAATGTGATTATTAAGTAAAATTCTGGTAAAAAGCAAGTTCAAATGAAATAAATTTTACAGCACAATTTAAATGAACTTTTTTATAAATTTCACAAAAGTATTCTATAGAATCTACAAAAAAAGTGACGTAGATATTACGTGATACAAATGTGGACTAAGAGTTCATGAGTTCATTCTGTGCTATCTATACTTCACATAAGTATTACATGAAAAGTACTATGGATAAAAATCACATACGTTTTCACGTAGCATTGAAGTGAGGATTTTTCTGAGTGTAGACAATTTTTCTGACCCGAAGAGGCGAATGACGAATGGCGAAGTTAAAATCTCCATAATCGAAACAAAAAAAGTTTGCTATGCAAATGGACCATATTGCCAAGTTTATTTCTTATAAACCAGAGCAATTTTTCCGCGTGAATAATAATTTCTCCCGCGGATAAAGTTTGTGCGCGTTTTGAAAGTAAAATTGAATATGCTTCTTTCATTCCATAGGGGGTTTTAAACAATCCTAGCGTATGTTTTGATAATTTATAATATTTTTGAAAATTGCATAGTATTACATAACACATTTATTTAAAAAAAAAACAATTATTTGATGCAAAGATCTTGACCGGACTGATGAAGCACCAAAAGGTGCACCAAGTGGACCCATCGAGTTTTGATCCGTCAGTGTAGAACATCTTCTAACAGTCGACTGATCTAAATTTATTGTGATACAATTTTGGGATCACTTGAGGGCGTATGAGATCCGGAATTCCACGAATCTTTTCTTTTACGGATGTATCGAAAATAACAGTAGAATTAGAAGTATCCAAGAGTTGAACATGGTTGGAAACAAATGAAGAAGGATTTATTCTTAGCCATGTAATCAAAATACAAGGACATAAAACGGGTTTGAGAATTAAGCTCGACAAGCCTTTCGAAGTTTTCAATCACCATTAGATTCAAGATGTCGCATCGGATGAGCAAACGATGTGAGAGATTCCAGAACAGGTTTTTCAACGGAAGAACACCCGCAAGCACTTCAAGGCTCATAGTATGAGTCGATTGCATGCACCCCAAGGCAATGCGCAAACAACGATTCTGAATTCTTTTCAGCTTAATGAAATGGGTGTTCGCGGCGGATCGGAAGCAGAAGCATCCATATTTCATAACGGATAATATCGTTGTTTGGTACAACCTGATGAGGTCTCCTGGGTGGGCACCTTACCATGATCCGGTTATTGTACGAAGAAAATTAATTCTCTGCTGGCATTTTGGTTTCAGATACCTAATGTGACATCCCCAGGTGCCTATGGAGTCGAACCAGATCCTAAGATATTTGAATGTGAAGACCTGAGCTATGGTTTCACCGACGACACGACCAGGCACTTCGAAGGAAAATCAGAATAAAAAGAGTTCGTGAGCGATTTATTGCCAGTTACCATAAATATAGCGACCCCTTGATGGTGATGAAAATAATCTTTTTGAGCAACACTGCTTAAGTTGCTACGAACTAGTAACCGAGGAGCCCCATAATAAATCGATAGTCCCACGACAAAAGGGCCTAACTGCAAATGAGAGCCTCTATTTGTTTACTTTCTCTTTTGATTATCATGGAGCCATTATTGCAAATTCTCAAAAGTTTCCAATATAAATCGAAAGATTGTAGTTTTACCTTGAAAGTTTTGCGAAGAGTAAAGCGTCAAATATAAAATCAGTTCGGTAAATCGTGAAAGAAGAAGTAAACAAAGAGAAACTGTCATTTACAGTTAGGCCCTTTTGTCGAGGGACGGTCGAAATAAACAAACCACTTGAAAAAGTTTCGAAACAGTTCAATTGAAATTTTGTGCAATCAGCGCCAAAATAAAACAACTCAAAGTAATTCTGGAGAAAATAAGATTGTGGAAGCTGCACAAGGTATCGCAGAGCCGTGAACTGGTACCTCTGGAAAATGAAATTATCAATACGACGAAGTTGACGCTTTCACAACACGCTAGGTACGAAGAATAAAATTTGCCTAATTGAAAATTTTTATTTGTCCCGAATTACAGAATTTTTTTGCACCAGAGTTCAATTATTGATCATGTACCAGAACGAATTTTAAATTTGTAAGACACTATCAAGTTAATGGAACTGGGTGCACAATATGAAAATCTGACATTAGATGTAGTGCTGCTATAAACAGGCGTCATGCTATATCATCATCAAGGGCTACCCAGGAGCTCTACCTATCATGTAGTCATGAAACTCATTCATGATGAGTATCAAATTATTCAAAGAAAATTTGTTTTCACAGGTCATAATTCTGATCAGATCCCATATCCAAAGAACCCGTACCTCGCAAGTGTCTCAGGTTCATCCAATTTTACATCCGTTTTGCGAAGTAAAGGAATTTCTCGAATGTACAAAATATGAAAGCGTATTGTTTTACATGTACGTTGATTAGCAATTAAGGTCGAATGATTTGGAAGGAAATCAGAAGTGGCGAATATACATAAATTTGACGAATACTTTAGAGTCATTATAAAAAAAATAAATTTTTGTTCTGTTTATAGGTCTTTTCGTACCTGCATATGAAGTGCGATTGGATTTAAATAAATAATATTGAAGTATCTTTGATTTGCTGCAAACGAATAAATTGCGTCTCGTAGAATAGTACTGATATACAAGATCGACTCAGCTTTATCATTCATATTACGATACTAAATTTCGATGGTCAGATTGATAAAAGGATTCGCACTAACGCGTTATAACGGTTCAATGACTTTTGCAGTTTGCTATCATTTTGAAACTCGTTTAGATAGCAGACAGCCGTCATAGATCTGATCGGAAATCTGATTATGATAAATTATTTAATAAACATCGACGGATATTGGAACGCTATGGGATACCGACAGCTCAACAAAAGTATCCAATACAAAGGATTTTGGTCACATACGGCAACCTGATAGCGCCGGTCCTACAAGAAATTTTTCATATATTCATGTCCCAGCTGAACTAATCGATTAACTGCTCTTACGCGTGATGATGCTGCAGAACTTGTAATTTGCGCGATATAAGATCTTCCACTCGAAGTAGTTTATTTTGTTTACATTCTTCAAGTCTTCAATATGCAGTAACCAAGGTTTTGTTTACTGCATATTGAATTCATATGCATATAATTCTCCAACCTGTGTTGCCAGTTTCAATAGTATTTCGAGAGATTTCATTTTGACATTACCAGTTACCGAGGGGTAGTTAAACTTGCGATACAGTTTCGATAGACGAGTGGCAGGTCGTGTCGTCGGTTTCACCTCTTAGTTGAAGCTGTACTTTGCTGGTTTTTGAATAGTGATAACCTTCACTTTTCTGTAGTCATATGGTACCATGTTACCCTCAAGAAACATGTGGAATAAATTCAATAATCGTCTTTTAGCAGAATCAGGCAGATTTTTCAACAAGTTGAACTTAATTCTGTGAAGTGAAAGTGTGAAGTGAAAGTGAAAACTCCATCATTGAAAACGGTGTTTCGTTCGAGCTCCATGTTGGGACTTGGTATACCTTATGTCGCGGGACAGAGTCAGGACACACCTTCTTTGCCGATTCGTATATCCAGATATTTGAATATTACTCACTTTCGTTCGCGTTATTTCGATTGCGCATGCGTCGTGCCGTATTCCATAGAGTGCTCATTGTTGTTTCTCTCGTTAATCCGTCAACAAACCGTCGCCAATAACCGCGTTTCTAAGTTTCAATCAAACTTTATATTTTGAGTTCTATCGTCGTGTATTTCTGGTACGCGATGAAAGCTGATGCTTTTTTCTCTCTCAGCTCTGAGCATCCTTTGTCCCACCACGGGTTGGAAGAACGAATGTTAGTTAGCGCCGGGTATACGTTTTGTCTGCACATGAATTGCGGTGTCGAGAATCAAACCAGCCAAAAATGTATATTCTTCCTCCGGAGGAAGCTCCTGTGATATACCTAGTTTCTCAGATATCGAGCTCGTATAGCTTTTTCAATCAACGTTTCGCGTGAGGTCATACGAAACATTGATTGTCTCCGATGGTCTTAGACCACTGGTGACTGAAACCATGATCGGCAAGTGAGCACTACCATGAGGATCATAGATTACCTTCCACTTGCAATCTAACTGTAGCGAAGTCGAGCACAGGGATAAATCCAACGCGCTTGTTGGTAAGGAGGTATAGGATACCGTGTCGTTTCTCCCGTGTTAAGAATGGTCATATTGAAGTTGTCACACAGATCTTGGATTAACGAAGAGCGATTATCATCATATAGGCAGCCCCATCCCGTACCATGGGAGTTAAAGTCTCCTAAAACTAACCGTTGTGTGGGAAGAAGTTCCATGATGTCTGTTAGTATTCGATGCCCTATCGAGACTCTGGGAGGAATGTAGATGGAAGCTATACATAGATCATTGCCTTTAATATTGATTTGACATGCAACAACTTCAATCCCCAATATCGAGGGGAGATTGATTCCATAAAATGAAAAGCACTTTTTGATTCCTAAAAGTACCCCTCCATAAGAGTCGTCCCGATCCAGGCGAATAATATTGTAATTGTGGATGTTCAAGGTAATGTTGGAAGTAAGCCATGTTTCACACAGGCAAAATGCATCTCATTTACATTTAGCAGGTATTTGAAAGAATCAAGTTTTGGGATGATACTTCTGCAATTCCATTGGAGTACAGTGATCATATATTCGAATTCTAATGATAAATTAACCATCGAATGATACGATCGCTGAGAGGATGGGTCATTGTTCAGCCAACTGTTTTCAAAATGTTCTTACTGTTGGTATCAAAGCAGTTAAAAGATTTCTACGAGACTCAGTAATATTGAAGGCTGTTAGTATCCAGTCAGCGGTCTTAGAGAATCTCATCAATCAAGATTTTGTCTGATTTTATTGTTGATGTTCCTTCGTCGGGGTCGTCAGAGCTACCTTCATCAACTGGCAAGTGAGAAAACGTGTATTCAGTGTGCGATGAAGCCGTTCTTTTTAATATTTCTACGTAAGACCGTTTCGAACGCTGCTTCATGGAGAGCTTTGGTTTTTCTTCCCGCTGTATGTACGTTGGGTACACCGAGAGATCATGAAGACTTCCGCCACAGTAAATGCATTTTTCAGCAGTCTTCCTGCAGGAATCGTCCTCATGGGCCTCTCCACACTCACCGCATCGCGGGTTATTGCAACAGAAGGTGGCCGTATGTCCAAACTGTTTGCAATTGGAACAGTGCATCGCACGTGGTACATACAATTATACATAATTTTTAGTACGGAAGTACAGGAGTCTCCCGCATTTGGAATAAGAAAGAAAAATAAAAGTAAAAAATAATATATATATATATATATATATATATATATATATATATATATATATATATATATATATATATATATATATATATATATATATATATATATATATATATATATATATATATATATATATATATATATATATATATTGTATATATATATATATATATATATATATATATATATATATATATATATATATATATATATATATATATATATATATATATATATATATATATATATATATATATATATATATATATATATATATATATATATATATATATATAAATAGTAAAAATAAATAGAAAAAGTACTTAACAGTATGAGCCGGCAATCTGTTAGGTGAGTTGATCCTTCACTCCTCCGTTGTGGCTCAGTGTGACCTTGGCTCAGGATTGTTCGGTTGCTGCGATGCGTATAGCAAACAATGGATAACTGTCCGCTTACGAATGATTAAAATCTTATCCGGTCCGGTAACGAATGATTAATACCTTATGAAAAACATTTGAGGCGATACGACGATCTCCTTGCTCATAAATCATATTGTTCATTCGAGTCAAACTTTTTTGATCATATACTCCGCTTTGCATTAGGCTTGGTAGTGGTGTATATGTCCAACTAGTTATCAGATCATCGGATGTTAATTTTTTGGTAGCAGTAGTTTCGCGGAACCTTCCATCTGTTGTATACGATCTACATCCAAACATGAATTTAGCTGGCAACAAGGGTGCGCAATCTATCTCCGTTCCCCTTAAGGGCTGAGGTCAGCAGGTCGCGCAAAACCACGTGGCTCGCTGTGCGTATTACATTTCTCTCCATGCTCTCTCGCAAATGTGCAAAATGTCTCTCGATGTGGCCGGGTGGCCAAGAAAGTTTTGAGATTTTCGGTTACAAGTTTGACTACATCACATAAAGTAAAAAAGCTTTGATCCCTTTTTGATCCGATTTTATTTCTCTTTCATGTTTCGTTACGTTACCAGGGATCAAAAATGGCGCCG
This sequence comes from Malaya genurostris, assembly GCF_030247185.1. Lineage (NCBI taxonomy): Eukaryota > Metazoa > Arthropoda > Insecta > Diptera > Culicidae > Malaya > Malaya genurostris. The sequence goes on from NC_080572.1 coordinate 144,579,699, forward strand.
ACATAGAAATCGACTTACATTCACAAAAATAACACACAAAAATCATTCTGAAATTTTTAAAGAATAATCTACACTAATTTTCTAAGAGATTGTCAGTTGGGTTTTTTTATATTCGTCACCGTTTCTGAGAAAATTAGACTTGAAGCGTGAAAATAGCCCTCTAAATCACCCTAAAACTCACTGGCCTCAGCCTTTAATTGTAAAATTCTGGTACTGGAGCAAGACACTTGGAAATACTATTGAAATTTACTGGAATTTTCTTTGAATTATTTCTCCGACTCGATGAGAATTTTTAATTACAAAATATTGAAGAATTTTTTCCTTGGTATAAAACTGAAATTGATTAAAAGATTGGTAAATCAATTACTTAATTTAGCGCTTATTCATGCAATACAAATCTTATCGTTCTTTATTCAGCATCGCCAAATACAACAGATGGTGCACTCCAGGTATTTACCGGTAGTTCACTGATACTTGTTCTTCATCAAAGTCCAAAGGGCATTCTGATTTAAATTAGTTTTGAATTTTCTAATGTATCTCACCAAATATGTCGAGTTAATCTTACCATACCAACGAATCCAAATGTTTTCATTACTTACACGATCCTATCATCCCATTCAGCAGTCCAACGTATATGTCGTTCCTCTTGCCTAAAACGCTTCCTAATCAATAGTTTTCACAATATTTTGAACATTCTCGACACTTCAACCCTATTATGCTTCCCCGTATGTTTTACGATCACGGAATGTTTGTTTATTTATCCTGGAGCTCCTTAAACAGTGTTGCTTGATAAGACTATTTTTATCATTATCAAGGGGTCACTATATTTGTGGTAACTGAGCAGTCTTATTAGCTTGGTAGATACTGTACTGTGTTCCAAGCAGAACTCTACGCGATTATGTGTGGAATACAATATGCACTTCAGCAGAGAATCTTTGGTCAACGAATTTATTTTTGTTCCGACAGTCAAGTATCCTTAAAAGCACTCAGCCCGCATGTCGATCTCAAATTGAAGACATCACCATTTCAAATGCTGTTTACTTCTTATGGGTACCCGGCCATTCTGTTATAACTGAAAAAGAATGGGCGGATGAGTTGGCTAGAGCTGGTGCAACGAACGATTTCGTTAGTACTGAACAGGGCTGGCAATAATCAACTCAGTACTTCATCATCACCGAGTTCAGCTCACCTGCAAATCGGTTTCAGAAGGATCATTGAACGAGTTGAGTAACTGGGTAACCATTTTTGTAGAGAAAACATCGTCTCAACATCGTAGTTTCAAGCAATAAGCAGATGAGCGCTGACTGCTCATCAAATATTAGAACCCACTGAGAGACGATTTGTGAGTTGTGATTTGATGTGTTTGTACATCAACACATTGAATCAGATTCTTATGAAACTGTCTCGCTTGTATTCCCCACCCACCAGAGTTGCCATGGGCGGCCAATGTTCGAATCGATGCCATTTCAATCCATTTCTCAAGACATGTTCTCGCATGCTGGAGAACGCATTCGTTTCAGTAGCCAGTTGTGTTTAGCTCGGGACATGAAATTCAATCGTTTATGGTATACATCACACTACGGTTCGATATTTGTTTTCGTACATTAGTGCTCGTGTTCGTTTTGAGTACCAGCAAAAACAAAACCGAAAATCTGGGTTGTGTTGGCAACTCTGTGGTTTAAGAATACACTCACCGGTGTAGCTCGGTGCAGTGATGCCAAACTCAGTACTCACTTTTTAAAACTAGGAATGAGAGTTAAATGCTATGAAATCAAAACTGAGAACCATCAATACCATCATAATTTGATGTCAGCGGTGCTCTGTATAGGTGAGTGTGTTTGTTTAAATCAGTGATGATTTTCATCTTTACCATCATTTTTCGGATTGCATCGTAAATCATGAGGTGAGCTGATGAATAGAAAAAATCAAATCTTATGAGCGAGTTTTTGCCACCCTTGGTCCTGAACCAGATTTACCTTTTTTAACTAGTTGGATTTTATTCTTGGGCTGCATCAAAACAGGCCAGCTACTGGCGCAGCTTGCAAACTTGCGCTCAGACAAAAACATTTTTACCAGATTTGAATCAGCAAATGTCAAAATGTCTACTGCATTTTTCCAAGCATCATTGCAGTATTCTGGTCAGAGCTTTGACTGGATATTTGTGTGATTTGTGTGAAAGCGATAACGATACTTCATATCATCTGATATGTAACTGTCCCACATTGACGCAACTACGTATCCGAATATTTTTTTTTCATACATGGTTGAGTCTGTGTATATGGAGCTAAAATTAAAGGATATTCCATCGTTTCTCACCCAATGTGGTAAGGAGCTATAGTCAGAAGGGTTCATCGTTCTTCCAGGAGTGAATGAATCCTTTCTGTATTGACCTTAACTAGGTTTTAGCAAATTGTTTGGCATCCTTTATCGGGTACCGAATATATTTCTGCTCGTACATACTGCGAATCGTTCTGCATTCTTCCGGGAATGCAGAATTGTGTCGCTTTTGTAAAATCTCCTAATCCTCTCGGGGGTTGGAGGTTTTATTAACCGTGCATTTTGGCATTTTTGCAGATCGTTCAGCATAATTTCGGGGAGGCAGAACGATTTGTTTCTTTATGTTTTGTGCTGTATTCCCACCTCACCCACTTCACAATTGCCTTCTATGTTCCTTTCATCCTGAGCCAATTAGTTCTGATTCCTGATCCTCTTTAAATAATCTCCGCAAAAATCTTCTTTTATCCTCTAGACTTTCCCTGCGGTCTACGGTCTCGTTCCGAAGACGCAATTCAAAATTTACTTCATTCTCAATCAGATGTCGGCTGAGGGTAAAATGTAGTCCCCAGCCATTTTTATAGTTTATTCTACCCGTTCGCTAAAGCAAATTTGGGTTTGAAAAACTTTCACAAATGAAAACGTTGCTATTGTATAAGATATTCTTGATTTACCTAACCTATTTACCTATTCTTATCAATTAATTTATTGTAATGATAATAATTTAAATGGAAATCCCTCACATGGTTGGTGGGCTTGGCGGTATAGCAAACATCATCAGATACGATTAATTATCGTTACAATTTAATATGAATATGTGTTATAATTTTTAGTTTAAGTATTGAGTTTATCGAAAGAGATATGAAAGAACTTTGATAAGATGTTGATTGCATTACGCTCCCTCATCCGGGGTTGGAGGGGCCGGTAAGGCTTAACTGAGCATTTTTTATGTTTCATTTTCATACTACCGGCCCTTATTACCAGTATGAAGTGAAAAATAAATGAAATGAACGTACCCAAGTCTAGTTTCACACGATAACAGAACAGTTGAACGGTGAATCAGGTTCATCTTTGACGTTTGTGGGTGGTGTTTTTACTATGGAATACTGTGGAACAGAATAAAATAATATAGACTGAACATGTAAACATACCACTGATAGCTATCAAACGATGTATGTAAGAGTAAGTGCATGCAAGAACGGCAATAAAGGCCACCGTTTCAGCTCAGGTGGCCTTTATATATATATATATAGATATATATATATATATATATATATATATATATATATATATATATATATATATATATATATATATATATATATATATATATATATATATATATATATATATATATATATATATATATATATATATATATATATATATATATATATATATATATGTAAAAACCCTAGTGCTAATATAATTTAAAGAAAACGCATGTCCTCAGTTCTTATTCGTCAAACCATGATGAGCAGGTTTGAAAGATATCATTAAAATCCACTAGTTAATTTTGTCTCCTTTTCTTTTTTGGAAATGGATAACTGAGCATCCAAAACATGATAAACAAATAATATTCAAAAAGTATTACAAACAACCAGGAACAGAATATAGGAATAAGAATTACAATACTAGCAAAAACAATACGAGAATATGATGGAATTTAGTTAGAAAATTAAACCGAAACACTATCTAAACACGAAATGAAATATTGGCAAGAACAAAAACAGCACTGCATACAACTAATTTTTACATTTAAGGAAACAAAAGAACATGTCAGCAAGAGAACGGGGTGGAAATAAAGTAGAATGACAACAAAACACAATTGAATAGAACCGTTGGAATAAAGGTAAAACAAGATATAAACTGCGACCAAAGGTTAGAAAACCAACAGCAATAAATAATAAAAACTGTTTCGCTAATTCGGCCTGATACAACGGGGAGAGAATACATTTTGAACAGGGCTGTAAAGCTGATTGGAAACCTTTCCTCACCAAAATGTAATATAAGGACACTATAGAGATAATAATTTTAAATGAAAATTAAAAAAGTGATAAATTCAATTCAATAACTACCAAATGTAACGTATCCCCGATTCCTATTGTACCACAGATGTTCTTTTATGTCTAAAATATATAATTTAAAGCAAAGCAAAGCCTGCAAAAAAGTATGGGTGTGTTATGCTAGATAACTTATAACTGGATGTCGTGAATACGAATAAAACTGACACTGTGTGAATTGTGCAAGCTTTCTCCTTTTTCACTACTAGAATTTGAAATGATACACCTAAACTGAAGTACAGATTAGTTACATTAAACATTCTGACATACAATTAATTGCGAATTTCGCACTACGAAAATTGCACAAAGCTAATCAAATTATCCCATATTTGCACTACACTGATGGTTTTAATTTTTGATTTTCAAAGAAGCAATATTTATAGTTCTTTAGATAACATTTGGAGCCATTAGAAGGTTTTGTACCACGAAAATTTTTTCTCTCATTACTGGCGACAAAAGTCGAAATGAGACCACGACCTGAGCGTTTCACGCTTTATACTTCTTTGTTTGTTCTTACTGATGTTGGTGGTGATGAGTTTCCCTCATTATTTCCAAAGATTTAGATAACTGTCTTTCAGTTATTTATGGTTATCTCACGCTATTGAAAATTTAATCACAACTTCCTGATCATATTTTTGATAGCTTGTAGACAAAATTATGTTGTTGGGTTAAGTACATCAAAAGATATTCGTGATAAAGTTATACCCATTCTTGTACAGGGTAAATTTTGAAAATGTGCCCCATAGTAAAGCAAGTCGTATTCACGACAAAAAAATCTTTTTTCAATAATGTATTTTGTTGATAATCAAAACTTCTCTTTATGAATTGAGGTATCTAAACAACGTTTTTTAATGTGGAACACATTTTTGTTTTCTATATAGGGGTGCAAATTAGAAACTTAAGAAAAATACACGTAAAAATGTGGTCAGGTTTTGAACAATTACAGCTCAGTCAATTTTTGTATCAATTATTAATATTATGTCACCATTTGATTGGTAATATTTTTACGTATTGATTTGAATGTTCATAGCCATGTATGTTTAATTGTGTATCATTTAAATGTTGATTAATTGCTAGCAGTGTCGTATTTTGTCTGAAAAAAATCTCCGGTATACTGGATTTCCCTGTCATAGTCGACGGTTTTGAAGGAGAAAGCGATATACAGGGTCCGGCACTCGAAGTGTAACCAATTAAAAAGGCCATAAATTCAGTTTGGAAAATTACTTTTACTTAATTCAAAGTACAAAATGTGTAAAAATAATACAAAATTCAGAATCAATTCACTTTTGCTCGATATGACCACCTTTCGCCTTGACTTGATGACTTGAGAGAGCGAAGGATATGCTTCGTTTGGCCGAATGTGACTTGCAGGTATTTTGGCCCACTCGCGGACAATAACTTTTTTCAGCACCTCGAGACTGGTGTATCTTTTAGTTCGGACTTTGCTCTCCAAAATGGCCCAAAGAGAATAATCCATTGGATTCGCATCTGGTGAATTCGAGAGCCATTGTGTGGACATGATGAAGTTCGGAACGTTGTTTTTCAGCCATTCTTGGTTCACTCGAGCTTTGTGAGACGGTGCCGAGTCCTGCTGAAACGTCCATGGTCTGGCACCGAAATGTTTGTCTGCCCACGGCTTCAAAGCAACCTCCAGAATACTTTCCCGATAGTATGTCGCATTTACCTTGACGCCAGGCTGGATGAAAACGATTGGAGAGCGTCCATCTGCGGTTACAGCGGCCCAAACCATTATTTGTTGCGGGTGCTGCCTCCTGGTGGCCAATCGATGACTCAAATTCTCGTAGTAAACCCTATCGTTTTGAGAGTTTACGAATTGCTCAATTGGAAAAATTTTCTCGTCAGAAAATACAATGTTCGGAAATTGACCGCTTTCGGCAAAACGAAGCAACTCCTTCGCTCTCTCAAGTCATCAAGTCAAGGCAAAAGGTGGTCATATCGAGCAAAAGTGAATTGATTCTGAATTTTGTATTATTTTTACACATTTTGTACTTTGAATTAAGTAAAAGTAATTTTCCAAACTGAATTTATGGCCTTTTTAATTGGTTACACTTCGAGTGCCGGACCCTGTATCAAAGGGAAAGCATCACTCTGATTGGTCAATCGATGCAAAAGCGAAGGCACGCGAAGCTATAAATATAAGCAAAATTATACCTAACGTTTCAGTCCTACGTGAAACGTGCTAGATTTAGGTTGTTGTTAGAAAGCAAGACAAAAAGTGCCATAAAACGATTTGAAGCTTTAATTGGTATGCTCTGAATTTGCGTCATGCAAGATTGGATGAAATCCCGTGTTTTGTCGTTTCGCCTGAGAAATTGCCAACTACCCCAGGGTAAATTTTGAATGCATAAGATTAATTTCTAGTTTATATAAGATGAACTCGATTGATAATGAGAAATAGTTTATCGCTTCAACCGCAATCGCAGAATGGTAGTAATGGTACAGAAATGCTATAAAAATAAATGCTTGCATACAAAACTTGAACACAAGCTTGAAGCAGAGAAGCTTAAATATCGATATCTGTATCACAAGCATGTACAACCATATAATTGCATACATTTGGGCTAATGATGTAATTTCGTCGGCTACAAAACAAATACAAATCACGACAAATAGAGTCTATATTTAGGGTTCGGGTGTTCGGTGTTGGTTCTTAATAAAGATCAATCTAAGCAGACTCTCGTGAATTTGCGGATTCAAAAGTGTGACGATTAATTGAAAATGTCGATCATTAGAAATTTTGGTTGCCTTGTTCCACATCAATGGCTCGAACAACTCCATAGGGCTGATCCTAGTAGTTTTTTTAAAATAATTTCCCATTAAAGTTAAGAAAACCGCAAAACTCCGCGAATAAAGTCACTATATATTAGGTCACATAAATCTTGCTATCTTAGTTCAAATCTTATACCATAGATGTGAAACCTTTCACGATGGGAGCCGCAGCCAATGTAACCGTTCGCGCTTCGAGCCTAGAAAATCCAGGTAAAGTCGGTGCCTTATGCGCCAATCTCGCAATCTAGAGGTCACCGGTCGTTTGCTTGCCCGACTATGGTTTGAGAATCTCTGGGAACGACCCGAACGGCTATTGGGAAACTTAACGATAATCTTCGCCTTCGCCAAGTGTTTGTTTTCGCCAAAACCCTTCAACTTAATACTCCGCTCATCTGATAAACATGGGCCGACACGTATAGAACTTTCGAATAAAACATAACGCAAATCGCGTGAAGAGATTAGGAGAGATTTTATTTAGATAACGGAAGAAAAGAAATTATTAATACTCAAAAATCGTAAATTCGAGTACTCTATTATCTTGTTGCGTTCATTCGTATTGGACAGTTTTGCTCTACGCGGCGGAAATAAAATATCATGGCCATGAAAGTTTCCACCTACCTGCGCGCAGGTTTTTCGCTGAAGATGGGCGACGGTCAATGCAATGGCTGCAGATGCCGCCTGACGTAATGGTGACTGATGACGCTGCCTGTACTGCCTGGCGGCGAGTGACGTAACCGGATAACGGCGACGGGCGGAAAGACGACTCGCAACAGAACTCGTGTGCAAAGCAAAGTCTTGGCATTACATTCCTTTTGTGGAATTTGTCCTTTCTGTTTCAACAGACTTCGCAGCCGATTCTTAGTGTACAGAATCATTGCATGGCTAGTACTATGGATCCTACTGACACTAAGAATCCTTCCAGGTAGGGGCTCGAACATACGACAACTGTCTTGTAAGACCAGTGTTCTATGCATTGAACCGCCAATCCGGGAACTTGTGTGCGGTATGGCCGAATTAGGAGTGCGGAGGGTGACGCGGCTGGACGGAAGCTTCCGATTTCAGCTCAGAACAGAATGAAACTCCGCTTCAGACCAGACAATTCGGTACACAATTGAAGACGTACAGCCCGAGTGCCTGCTCTCGGAATACACAAGCGGCCGCTATGAGGATTTCGCTACAGGATATGCAAACTTACCAACCACTCCGTTTGACTACCAAATGGCGGGTCTTGGCGTTACACATGTGTCTCGACGATTCTCCGTCGGCGCTGCTGTCCAACGCGAAATTACTGTAGTAACTTAATTGTAGATCAAAAACCTGTTTTAGTCCACCTAGTGGTGTAATGATGCCTTTCTCATATCAATCATACTACCATATATAATACTGTGGTATTCTTCAAAATAATTTTCTTCGATTCTTAAAAGAATAACCGAAATCGGTTTGGTTGGCCATCTACTTATAAAAACTATCAATTGGAAAAGAATTGAGGTCGATTTAGAAAACTTTTTACGGTTTTTCGCTCTTTTCATAAATAAAAATGGTATAAAATTTTTAACACACTTTACCCTATATATCTAGATCCGGAAGTGGGATCCGGATGAAATTCAGGAATTACATATGGGACCACAGGACCTTTCATTTGAACCTAAATTTGTGAAAAGTGACACTCGATCCTCCGGGCCTCGGTTCAAAAGTCGGTTTTCACAGTGATTGCATAACCTTTATATATGAGAAAGGCAAAACTAACAAACGTTAGCTTTTTTCACTGAACTTCGATTAAACTCACAACTAATCGCTATGCAGACCGATTTCGGTCTCAAGGAACTGAATTAATGCAAATTTAAAAAAAAACTTCACAGTATTCTCTCACACTATTACCTTTAAATTTCTACAAAAATTACTCATCCAGAACAACTGGATGCCAGCCGCTCCGTAAACGAAATGAGCGAGTCTATCGGTTTCTTACGCAAGAAACCTCCAACCGACGCTATACTGTGGCAGACTTTGCAGTTAATCGCGAAAATTTGGCATGGCGGTTATATACTCACTTAAGCGTTCCCTCGAGCCGTTCATTTGGAATTATTCATCAGCGGTATTAGCCGCCGCGATTCATCACATACAGTTAAAACCGCACATTGTGACTTATTCAAGACATATCCACTATGGTTTTATATCTAGTGTGTACAGTGCGAGGATTATTTTGCTCATTATACTAATGCAACATGTTACTTTGATATAAATTATTATTATTATTGCTTACTATGTACAAGGACGACAATTATTTTGAACAATATCGGTGCAAAAGTACAAACAGTTACAATATGTACTTCATGCCGCGGAACTCTGATCGACTACTTAAATTTTTGTTGTATCCGGAAATATGCAGTAATTTTTGGTAGGAACATAAGACCTTTCATTTGACCCTAAGATTGGTAATATCGGTTTTGAGTCTAGTTTAGAGAATTTTGTACGGTTTCTGTTTCACCGGTTTATGTGACGGTGTACAATATTCAACAAATTTTACCCTATATGTCCGGAACCGGATGAAATTCAGGAATTTCGTATCTTTAAACATAGATTCAAATGAGATCTTTCATTCAGCCAATGTAACCGTTCGCGCTTCGAGCCTAGAAAATCCAGGTAAAGTCGGTGCCTTATGCGCCAATCTCGCAATCTAGAGGTCACCGGTCGTTTGCTTGCCCGACTATGGTTTGAGAATCTCTGGGAACGACCCGAACGGCTATTGGGAAACTTAACGATAATCTTCGCCTTCGCCAAGTGTTTGTTTTCGCCAAAACCCTTCAACTTAATACTCCGCTCATCTGATAAACATGGGCCGACACGTATAGAACTTTCGAATAAAACATAACGCAAATCGCGTGAAGAGATTAGGAGAGATTTTATTTAGATAACGGAAGAAAAGAAATTATTAATACTCAAAAATCGTAAATTCGAGTACTCTATTATCTTGTTGCGTTCATTCGTATTGGACAGTTTTGCTCTACGCGGCGGAAATAAAATATCATGGCCATGAAAGTTTCCACCTACCTGCGCGCAGGTTTTTCGCTGAAGATGGGCGACGGTCAATGCAATGGCTGCAGATGCCGCCTGACGTAATGGTGACTGGTGACGCTGCCTGTACTGCCTGGCGGCGAGTGACGTAACCGGATAACGGCGACGGGCGGAAAGACGACTCGCAACAGAACTCGTGTGCAAAGCAAAGTCTTGGCATTACATTCCTTTTGTGGAATTTGTCCTTTCTGTTTCAACAGACTTCGCAGCCGATTCTTAGTGTACAGAATCATTGCATGGCTAGTACTATGGATCCTACTGACACTAAGAATCCTTCCAGGTAGGGGCTCGAACATACGACAACTGTCTTGTAAGACCAGTGTTCTATGCATTGAACCGCCAATCCGGGAACTTGTGTGCGGTATGGCCGAATTAGGAGTGCGGAGGGTGACGCGGCTGGACGGAAGCTTCCGATTTCAGCTCAGAACAGAATGAAACTCCGCTTCAGACCAGACAATTCGGTACACAATTGAAGACGTACAGCCCGAGTGCCTGCTCTCGGAATACACAAGCGGCCGCTATGAGGATTTCGCTACAGGATATGCAAACTTACCAACCACTCCGTTTGACTACCAAATGGCGGGTCTTGGCGTTACACATGTGTCTCGACGATTCTCCGTCGGCGCTGCTGTCCAACGCGAAATTACTGTAGTAACTTAATTGTAGATCAAAAACCTGTTTTAGTCCACCTAGTGGTGTAATGATGCCTTTCTCATATCAATCATACTACCATATATAATACTGTGGTATTCTTCAAAATAATTTTCTTCGATTCTTAAAAGAATAACCGAAATCGGTTTGGTTGGCCATCTACTTATAAAAACTATCAATTGGAAAAGAATTGAGGTCGATTTAGAAAACTTTTTACGGTTTTTCGCTCTTTTCATAAATAAAAATGGTATAAAATTTTTAACACACTTTACCCTATATATCTAGATCCGGAAGTGGGATCCGGATGAAATTCAGGAATTACATATGGGACCACAGGACCTTTCATTTGAACCTAAATTTGTGAAAAGTGACACTCGATCCTCCGGGCCTCGGTTCAAAAGTCGGTTTTCACAGTGATTGCATAACCTTTATATATGAGAAAGGCAAAACTAACAAACGTTAGCTTTTTTCACTGAACTTCGATTAAACTCACAACTAATCGCTATGCAGACCGATTTCGGTCTCAAGGAACTGAATTAATGCAAATTTAAAAAAAAACTTCACAGTATTCTCTCACACTATTACCTTTAAATTTCTACAAAAATTACTCATCCAGAACAACTGGATGCCAGCCGCTCCGTAAACGAAATGAGCGAGTCTATCGGTTTCTTACGCAAGAAACCTCCAACCGACGCTATACTGTGGCAGACTTTGCAGTTAATCGCGAAAATTTGGCATGGCGGTTATATACTCACTTAAGCGTTCCCTCGAGCCGTTCATTTGGAATTATTCATCAGCGGTATTAGCCGCCGCGATTCATCACATACAGTTAAAACCGCACATTGTGACTTATTCAAGACATATCCACTATGGTTTTATATCTAGTGTGTACAGTGCGAGGATTATTTTGCTCATTATACTAATGCAACATGTTACTTTGATATAAATTATTATTATTATTGCTTACTATGTACAAGGACGACAATTATTTTGAACAATATCGGTGCAAAAGTACAAACAGTTACAATATGTACTTCATGCCGCGGAACTCTGATCGACTACTTAAATTTTTGTTGTATCCGGAAATATGCAGTAATTTTTGGTAGGAACATAAGACCTTTCATTTGACCCTAAGATTGGTAATATCGGTTTTGAGTCTAGTTTAGAGAATTTTGTACGGTTTCTGTTTCACCGGTTTATGTGACGGTGTACAATATTCAACAAATTTTACCCTATATGTCCGGAACCGGATGAAATTCAGGAATTTCGTATCTTTAAACATAGATTCAAATGAGATCTTTCATTTGAATCAAAGTTTGTGGAAATCGGACAATCCATTGCTGTGAAAAGTGAGTGAGGTCCACTTTGGAATATATGACAACTATTTCCAGTGCTTCCGGAACCGGAGACTGGGAACCAAGATAGCAGAAATCGGTTTGTTTAGTTGCCTGCTAATAATGGTTATCGATTTGTGTAGTTTTGAGACCAGTTTAGTAAAATTTCTGCGTTTTTTGTTTCGCCGGTTTAAGTGACGGTGCACAATATTTAACACACTACCCTATAACTCCGGCAATCGGATTCGGATGAAATTCAGGAATTCCGTAAGGGACCTTTCATTTCAATCTAAGTTTGTCAAAATCAGTTCGACCATCTTTGAGAAAACCTATTGAGATTATTTGACACATACACACACACATAAATGTACAGCACGATGAACTGAGTCGAATAATATATGAATTTTTACAAGTCTGTTTTTCAAGTGATAGCATAACCTATATATATGAGAATGGCAAAAAATTAGACCAAATATTCTAGTGAATAACACAAAACATTCGTATTTTTATATTTTCAGTGGTAATATGGCAGGTTCTTATCGTTATCTTAACTTGGGTTCATAATACACGATTTTTTCTTCGGATTGTAGTTTTGTTCAAGTTACAATTTGGATTTGTGTGAGTGTAAGTTTTAACCGAGAAGTCTTGAGACTTGACAATTACATATAGAGAAAAAGTTTTGGGAAAAAATGTTGTAGAAGGCTAATGTTTACTAAACATCACTCGACCCGCGGCGATGGCAAGAACAACTGGAGTTATTTATTTTCCTTCGCGCGAGGCGGAAAATCCACGCCAGCGGCGCGCATGATTTAATGTGTTTATATTCATTGCGTTACTTTGCTTATGCGTTGTAAGCAATTCAAGTGTTTAAGCGAAGAGGACCGTTTTTGTTACCGAGTATAATTTCGGTCATATCATTCCAACTTGTAAAATATTTAAAGATTATGATTTGTAAAGTGCCGATGCACCAAATCATAAGACTGAATGTGGCAAAGTGTAATAAATATAATAAATGTTTATAAACTCTTATAAACATAAATTCTAAGCTCTGTCTAAAAAACAAATCATTAATTTATGAACAAATTTTCAGACCAGCCGATTTGGTTTATGCAATTTACGCAGTACCAATTTGGTCAAGTTGTTGTTCCAGCAGCAAGAAAACGCTGAAAAAGGATTCAGAATAAAATTCTGAAAATGATTTTGAAGCGTCCTCCCTGGTTTAGTACAAATGAGTTTCACAGACTCACAAATATATAACCTTTAGATGTAATGTCACATAATATTATAAGCAAATTCCGACAAAAATCGATGCAATCTTCAATTGAATCGATTCGCTCTCTGTAATAGTTAGTAAGTTAGTATATAAGTTGCTTTTCCCCATTACACAATACAAGTAGGTTTAGAATTTTCCCTACACAAAAATCACAGAATTGCGGAAGCAAATGATGTCTTCATGTAATAACCAAATCATGTATTTAATAGTGCTGAAAAGTCACAACTTGTGGCTTAACACCCAATTTAAATCTTAATAATTTAATTTTAACTCATATTCCAATAAATAGCTATTAAAAAAACTTTCAACACCAACAATATTACAATTCCCCGACTTCAACAAGCATTTTATTGTAATCAAAGATGCTTCCAAAATGGCCTGAAGTGCAGTTCTAGCCAGAAAGCACGATAACATTGATTTGCCAATAGCGTACGCAAGCAGAACGTTCACCAAAGGCGAATCAAATAAATCGACTATTGAACAGGAGCTGACAGCAATCCATTGATTTATCTGTTTTCGATGAAAAATCCTTTTTCAAAATTAACAAGAATGCGTTTAGACCTCGAAGAGTTCGACCTTGAAGTAGAATACGTACAAGGTAAATGCAATGTATTAGCGGAGGATGAAAATTAACATACACATGTTAAGTAATATGTTTATGGTAAAGGTTCAAACTAGAGTCGATACAAAGAAACAAATTAATAAATATATTATTCAGCTAGAGAGCAACATTCTTGATTCTTTACATACTGAGCCTGATCAACTCAAAGTATTTCAATCAATCAATATAAATGAAGTACATAACATGCCAAAATTAAGCATTGAAAAACCGTCCGCAAATAATATAAATGGCCTTAAAATTTAAATTAAAAATAAAAATTACATAAAGGATTTGACTCAAGCGTCATTCATCCGTTGTAAAATAAACAAATATAAATTAAACTCTCCACAGAATATTCAATGTTATTGAAGGCAAAGCTAATAAATTGACTATTAATAATATTGCTCTAGCGCTATCGAATACCATTTTCAACCTTATCAGTATTAAAAATTTTAAGTCAGCATGTAATAAACATCTGAAATCACTCCAAATCATACTCTATCGACCGCAACGCGAGATAACACATGGATCAATAAGTCCCGAGACTAAAGCAGAGATGGCGCTCGTAGTAAACCAGTAACCACGTCGTTCTAGAGTACTAACCTTTGCTTGAAACGGGTCAAAATTTTAAGTCGATCCGACCAGAAACAGCTGAGTTATCGAGGTTGGAGTAAAATCGTTTTGTAGTTTGTTTAAAAAATGGAAAAAACCGAGTTTCGTTTTTTGACAAAACATTGTTTTTGCCTTTCTCTATAGAAAGGTATTAGAATTGCTGGAAAAACCGACTTTCGAACGGAGCCTCGGAAACCCATAGTGTTATATACCATTCGACTCAGTTCGTCGAGATCGGAAAATGTCTGTGTGTGTGTGTGTGTGTGTGTGTGTGTGTGTGTGTGTGTGTGTGTGTGTGTGTGTGTGTGTGTATGTGAGTGTGTGTGTGTATGTATGTGCACTTTTCGAAGATATTTGAACGCGCTCAATTTTCTCAGAGATGGCTGAACCGATTTGAACAAACTCGGGCTCGTTTGAAAGCTACTGTCGGGCCATTGATCAAGTTCGAAGATCAAATGGCTGTGACTTTTGGTTCCGGAGATATGATTGCATAAGTGACGTAACCGACAAAAATCGTGCTATTTGAACGCGCTCAATTTTCTCAGAGATGGCTGAACCGATTTTAACAAACTTGGGCTCGTTTGAAAGCTACTGTCGGGCTATTGATCAAGTTCGAAGATCAAATGGTTGTGAGTTTTGGTTCCGGAGATATGATCGTATAAGTGACGTAACCGACAAAAAGCGTTGTATTTGAACGCGCTCAATTTTCTCAGAGATGGCTGATCCGATTTTAACAAACTTGGGCTCGTTTGAAAGCTACTGTCGGGCCGTTGATCAAGTTCGAAGATCAAATGGTTGTGACTTTTGGTTCCAGATATATGATGGTATAAGTGACGTAACCGACAAAACACGTTGATTTTTACCGCTCTTATATATAAGGGTGCCAAAATTTTGGGATCAACTCTATTTTCGTAAAGTTCTAGTGCTCAAAAGTTTAAGCACCTCGAAAAAAGTCTTCATGCAAAATTTGACCTAAATCGGACATGCTTAAGGGGTGCTGCCCGGTGGTAAAGGTTTGGCAATCTTCGATCTTGAAAAAGCACCATAGGGGGGAGTACATGAAATTTCCAAAATCGAAAATTTTTTTTGATGCCAAAACTCTTAAAATTGCATAAAACATCGAAATTTAGTGTCATCTCAAAAAAAATTTTTTTTTGAAAAAATCAACTTTCTGGGACTAAGTCCCAAAAAGTCGATTTTTTCAAAAAAAATTTTTTTAGAGATGACACTAAATCTCGACGTTTCATGCAATTCTAAGCCTTTTGGCATCAAATTTTTTTTTTCGATTTCGAAAATTTCATGTACTCCCCCCTATGGTGATTTTTAAAGATATATGAAAATTCCACTAAGTGGACTAAGAAGGCTTTTTGCCTTTCTCTATAGAAAGGTATTAGAATTGCTGAAAAAACCGACTTTCGAACGGAGCCTCGGAGACCCATAGTGTTATATACCATTCGACTCAGTTCGTCGAGATCGGAAAATGTCTGTGTGTGTGTGTGTGTGTGTGTATGTATGTGCACTTTTCGAAGATATTTGAACGCGCTCAATTTTCTCAGAGATGGGTTAACCGATTTGAATAAACTTGGGCTCGTTTGAAAGCTACTGTCGGGCCATTGATCAAGTTCGAAGATCAAATGGCTGTGACTTTTGGTTCCGGAGATATGATTGTATAAGTGACGTAACCGACAAAAAGCGTTGTATTTGAACGCGCTCAATTTTCTAAGAGATGGCTGAACCGATTTTAACAAACTTGGGCTCGTTTGAAAGCTACTGTCGGGCCATTGATCAAGTTCGAAGATCAAATGGCTGTGACTTTTGGTTCCGGAGATATGATTGTATAAGTGACGTAACCGACAAAAAGCGTTGTATTTGAACGCGCTCAAATTTCTCAGAGATGGCTGAACCGATTTTAACAAACTCGGGCTCGTTTGAAAGCTACTGTTGGACCATTGATCAAGTTCGAAGATCAAATGGCTGTGAGTTTTGGTTCCGAAGATATGATTGTATAAGTGACGTAACCGACAAAACACGTTGATTTTTACCGCTCTTATATATTATAAGGGTGCCAAAATTTTGGGATCAACTCTATTTTCGTAAAGTTCTAGTGCTCAAAAGTTTAAGCACCTCGAAAAAAGCCTTCATGCAAAATTTGACCTAAATCGGACATGCTTAAGGGGTGCTGCCCGGTGGTAAAGGTTTGGCAATTTTCGATCTTGAAAAAGCACCATAGGGGGGAGTACATGAAATTTCCAAAATCGAAAATTTTTTTTGATGCCAAAACTCTTAAAACTGCATAAAACCTCGAAATTTAGTGCCATCTCAAAAAAAATTTTTTTTGAAAAAATCAACTTTCTGGGACTTATAAAAATTTTCATATTTTTTCTAAGTCCCAAAAAGTCGATTTTTTCAAAAAAATTTTTTTTCGAGATGACATTAAATCTCGACGTTTCATGCAATTCTAAGCCTTTTGGCATCAAAAATTTTTTTTCGATTTCGAAAATTTCTTGTACTCCCCCCTATGGTGATTTTTCAAGATAAATGAAAACATCACTGAGTGGACTACAAAGGCTTTTTGCCTTTCTCTATAGAAAGGTATTAGAATTGCTGGAAAAACCGACTTTCGAACGGAGCCTCGGAGACCCATAGTGTTATATACCATTCGACTCAGTTCGTCGAGATCGGAAAATGTCTGTGTGTGTGTGTATGTGTGTGTGTGTGTGTGTATGTATGTGCACTTTTCGAAGATATTTGAACGCGCTCAATTTTCTCAGAGATGGCTGAACCGATTTGAACAAACTTGGGCTCGTTTGAAAGCTACTGTCGGGCCATTGATCAAGTTTGAAGATCAAATGGCTGTGACTTTTGGTTCCGGAGATATGATTGCATAAGTGACGTAACCGACAAAAAGCGTTGTATTTGAACGCGCTCAATTTTCTCAGAGATGGCTGAACCGATTTTAACAAACTTGGGCTCGTTTGAAAGCTACTGGCGGGCCATTGATCAAGTTCGAAGATCAAATGGCTGTGACTTTTGTTTCCGGAGATATGATTGTATAAGTGACGTAACCGACAAAAAGCGTTGTATTTGAACGCGCTCAATTTTCTCAGAGATGGCTGAACCGATTTTAACAAACCTGGGCTCGTTTGAAAGCTACTGTCATGCCATTGATCAAGTTCGAAGATCAAATGGCTGTGACTTTTGGTTCCGGAGATATGATTGTATAAGTGACGTAACCGACAAAAAGCGTTGTATTTGAACGCGCTCAATTTTCTCAGAGATGGCTGAACCGATTTTAACAAACTTGGGCTCGTTTGAAAGCTACTGTCGGGCCATTGATCAAGTTCGAAGATAAAATGGTTGTGACTTTTGGTTCCAGATATATGATGGCATAAGTGACGTAACCGACAAAACATATAAGGGTGCCAAAATTTTGGGATCACCTCTGTTTTCGTTAAGTTCTAGTGCTCAAAAGTTTAAGCACCTCGAAAACAGCCTTCATGCAAAATTTGACCTAAATCGGACATGCTTAATGGGTGCTGCCCGGTGGTAAAAGTTTGACAATTTTCGATCTTGAAAAAGCACCATAGGGGGGAGTACACGAAATTTCCAAAATCGAAAATTTTTTTTGATGCCAAAACTCTTAAAACTGCATAAAACATCGAAATTTAGTGTCATCTCGAAAAAAATTTTTTTTGAAAAAATCAACTTTCTGGGACTTTGAAAAATTTTCGTATTTTTTCTAAGTCCCAAAAAGTCGATTTTTTTTAGATTAGTATCATTGTTCTCATACAAATAGGCAACGCAAATGTCAAGCACTAGTTTGGAAAAATGATGCTGACTGTGTGACATAAACACTGAAGCCTGCTTTTGTGAACTACTCGAATCAATCTAAATCAATTGTTGTCAAAATTAGTGTCCAAAATTATCTAATAAAAGTATGAAACATATTTTCATGAGATTGTTATGAAAGAAGAGAAAGGCATTATCACACCACTAGGTGGATAAAGAAGGGTTTTTTAGATTAGCATCACTGTTCTCATACAAATAGGCAACGCAAATGTCAAGCACTAATTTGGAAAAATGATGCTGACTGTGTGACATAAACACTGAAGCATGCTTTTGTGAACTACTCGAATCAATCTGAATCAATTGGTGTCAAAATTAGTATTCAAAATTATTTAATAAAAGTATGAAACATATTTTCATGAGACTGTTATGAAAGAAGAGAAAGGCATTATCACACCACTAGGTGGATTAAGAAGGGTTTTTAATGAGTAAAAACACCGTGCAAGCGAAACAATGGATTGAAAAATCATTCAAAAGCAACGATTTGTCGGTGGTTCGCTGAGTTTAAACGTGGTCGTACCGACACAAATGACGCGGAACGCTCGGGTAGACCTGTGGAAGCCGTTACACCGGAAAATGTGAGTGAAGTGACAAAAAATATAATGAAATGAGATGACACAGATATCATATGGAAGTGTATTTACTATCCTTCATGAAAAATTGAGCATGAAAAAGGTTTTTTCTAAGTGGGTGCCGCGATTGCTTTCGATGGAACAAAAACAGCAACGAGTCGATGATTCAGAAAGCAGTTTAAATTGAACGAATTGGACTTTGATCTGCTTTCCCACCCCCATACTCGCCAGATTTAGCCCCAGTGACTACTGGCTCTTTGCTGATCTTAAAAAAATGTTCCAGGGAAAAAGATTTGGCTCGAATGAGGAGGTCATCGCTGAAACTGAAGCTTATTTTGAAGCGAAAGATAAATTTTCTTATAAACATGGTATTGAAAAATTGGAAAAACGTTGGAACCATTGTATCACCCTAAAAGGTGATTATGTTGAATAAAAAAAATTGCAAAAAAAATGTTGTTTCCTTTGTTAGCCTCGGGACTTATTGATCCATGTGTTAGATTATTAAAACCTAATTAACAGAAATATCCAAGAAAACGACGATTCTTCAATTGGCAGAAACATCGGAATTAACAGGCTTTATCGAAAACTTAAGTGTCATTATATATGCAAATTATATCCATAATTGTATACAGTGCAAAGAAAATAAACACACTTTTAGAACAACAGAAAATTTTATTCAAACACCAACACCACAATAATCGTTTTCTTCAATAGCTATGGACATAACAGGACCATTTACAAAATCAAATTCAAGAAATAGATACGCGCTAACCATGCGATTTATTAAAATATATCATATTAAAACCAATTCCAGACAAAAAAGCAAAAACAATAGCCGAAACTTTGGTCAAACATTGCATTCTAATTTACGGAGCCCGTCTATTATACGAACAGATCAGGGAAACGAATATAAAAATGAAATCTTCTACAAATTACTTAAATTTACCCAAAACTTTTAGGCACCATAACAAGCTCAAACTATCGGAAGTCTACAGAGAAATCGATGTTCGAATGAGTATGTAAGACAGTTCGTCAACGAATCAATGATATGTTAATGTTAGAAAATCACAATAGAACAAAATTAGACAAAACTTACAGAAGTACCTACATAGTAAAAAACATAGACCACCCAAATGCAATAATAGCAAAACTAGAAACAAAATCAAAAGCATAATCAAATCCAGAAATTATTACACAGAAGAAAAATCAAAACATTGTAAAACACATTACAATTTACACAATATTGTAAGAGATTTCATGAGACCAGACCTTAATCTTTAGAAAAGGACTCCGTAAACTTCATCATTTTTTTTACAGGGATGGTGTGGCGGAATTACAAAACCACCACGTTTTCCACGTTAATCCTAATCCGCATACTCAGAACATTTTCAATATTACATTTCATTTCGTCACAATGTAGTTACATTGTAAACGTTTTCTTGAGAGTACTTTGTATAGAATTTAGCCATACATCGTAGCACATTCAGTTTTATAATTTGATGCATCGGCTTTTTACAAATCATGAACTTTAAATATTTTACGAGTTGGACCGATATGACCGAAATTAAGCTCGGAACCAAAAACGGTCCTCTTCGCTTAAACACTTGAATTGCTTACAGCGCATAAGCAAAATAATCCAAATTTGAAACCGGTAGTATCTTTAGAGAGAACAAAAAGAACCTGCCACACTACATTGTTTCGAAATGAAATGTAATATTGAAGTTGCTCTGAGTATGCGGGATTAACGTGGAAAACGTGATGGTTTTGTAATTCCGCCACAGTAACTTTTAGGAAGTGTAAAAACATATTTGTGTCATTGTTGTATCTGAAACGTATAGCATTGTTTATGTAATAAATTACACATATAGAGGATACAAAAAAATAATGTTTAGCCTTTCTCTACAGAAAGGTTTTAAAATTACTGGAAAAATCGACTATCGTCGGTACCCATAGTGTTATATACCAATCAACTCAGTTCGACGAAATCGTAAAATGTCTGTGTGTGTATGTATGTTTGTGTATGTATGTGCACCTTTCAACGAATTTTCTCAACGCACAATTTTCTCTGAGATAGCTTATCCGATTTCAACTAGCTTAGTCTCGTTTTAAAGCTACATACTTCGAAAAAATCCTGAGATTTTACATCTGTTTGATGTATGATTTTCACACAAATTTACGTAGAAGAACATTGCCTATTGTGTTTTAAATTCCATGACATGAAAATCATGGAAAATAATTCTGAGAGCGTTCACCGCGATTTGAACCGAGAATCATTGGATCGCAAAGTACGTCTGTTAATCGACTGAGGCACAGAAGCACACAACTGCTTGGCTGGTAAAAAGTACATTTACATTCATACAGAAGCACCTGCTAGTAAAACGCAAGTTACAGTCAAAACCAAGCTAATCTAACATTAAGTCATTACAAATGAAATTTCCCGTCATTTCACAAATTAAGTCTTTATGAATTACATCGTATGAGGGATTAAGCACCTGTAAAATGCAATTTTTTTTTGGTGTGTTGTATTCGGCCATTGATCAAATTCGAAGATTAAACTGCGACTTCTGGTTCCGGAGATATGATAGTACTGCTCTAATACACATATGAGTGCTAATATTTTGGGACGAGATTGGAACATGTCTGTGTATGTATGTGCACCTTTTAACAAATTTTTTCAACGTGCAATTTTCTCAGAGATGGCTTAGCCGATTTCAACAAGCTTAGGCTCAATTAAAAATTAGTATTGGGCCATTGACAATGAGTGCTTATCTTCCGAGCTGAACAGACGTTCTTGATCAACGCGGAAGTTACAAACGAAGCGAGCTATACAGGGTAAACTGTTAAAAATTCTCCTATGCTCATCGTCGAGCCGTTTAGTGTCGCTGAGCGTCCAAACGAATCTACGATGGTACGTCGGGAAAACATGGTTAGAATCGATTTCTCTAATGTTCCGAAGAAACCGAACATCACGCGTGTGCACGGCTTTTGTGCGACCATCTTGGGTCTGAAGAAGGGTGAAGTACTTCGGATACAGAATAGTAGAGCTCTCGGTGTTACGTTTATGAAGGTCACTGACCTACCCATCGCACAACGTATCTGCGAGGAACACGATAATAAATACGAGATTGCAGTAGACGGTAAAAAGTACCCGTTACGAAAAACTCTGGAGGAGGGAGCAGTTGAGTTGCGGCTCTTCGATTTGTCGGAGGACGTATCGGATTTAAAAATTTGCTAGTTCCTTGCGAGATATGGAGAGGTCATCAACATACGAGAGCAGGAAACTGGAGCCGACTGCGACTTTCCTGGCATCTCGACCGGTATTCGCATCGTGAAAATGTTGGTGAAACGAAACATTGAATCGTGGGTCACGATCGATGGCGAAGTGACACAAGTTTCGTATTATGGACAGCTTCAAACGTGCCGACACTGCCGTGAACACATACACATCGGAGCTACATGTGTACAAAATATAAAACTGCTTATCTAGAAGTCGTACACCGACGTTGCAAAGCAGATAAATTCTCCTCACGCTATCACGAACGCAAATCCCCCGGGCAGCCAATGTGAGACAGGCAGCCGCAAACTCGGCTAAGTCGGCAAGCATGCCGCCGCCGAAACAAATTCTCCAACATCAACAAAAGCCAATTTTACCTCCACCGTCTAAGACCGAACATAACTTTCCCGCTCTATTGCCTGGACAATCTGAAACTCTTCTTCCCGACGGTGAATCGTCAACCGAAATCGCCGAACCCGATCATGGTCTAGCAACCACCAACACAGTGGCTCGAAAAACACACTAAGTAAGTCGGACGGAAATGAGACAGACTCGTCGGTAGGTTCATCCAACTCCAAAAGGCAACTTCGTCATCGTCCAACCGGGAAAAAACCTTGCGTGGAGATCGAGAACGACAAGCGAGAAGAAGGCGAACATCCGTTGTGATGGTTGAATACTTCAGTTATAACCACGGTACCATAAACATCAACAATATTACGAACACTACGAAGTTAGAGTCACTTCGGGCATTTGTCCGAATGCTGCAGCTTGATATCGTATTCCTTCAAGAAGTAGAGAGCGAGCAGTTCTCGCTTCCCGACTTCAACGTTATTTGTAGACGGCAATCGCGCTCAAACAGCACATACAGTTCTCTCACGTAGAGAAAAGTCTGGATGGTCGTTTAAATACAGTGAGAGTGCAGGACACAACCATCTGTAAAGTTTATGCGCCCTCAGGAACATCCCTTCGAGCCGAAAGAGAACGATTTTTCAACGTAACGTTGGTCTACTATCTGCGTCACAACACCCAGCATGTGATCCATGCTAGTGATTTCAATTGTGTCATACGTCCCAGCGACGCGACGTTCAGCACTCCAGGCTACTGTACAAAAAGCTACAGCTTCATGATCTGTGGTAAAGACTCTAACCGTCAACACCTGCACCCACATGCATTACACACAATTCGACATCCCGACTCGATCGTATTTATGTAAGCGGGTTTGCTCTTTCACCAATCACAAAGCGTTAACTGCGCGCATTTGCCTTCCCCACCTAGGTCACGAACCAGGAAGAGATTACTGGACACGACGGCCACATTTGCTAACTGTCGAAACCCTGGAGGAATTTCAGAGTCGTTGGCAGTATTGGACACGTCAACGAACAAACTTTCCTAGTTGGATGGAATGGTGGACAAAATGCGCGAAAAAAATATACTAAAATTTTCGCTGGAATACGAACGAAGCCTTACTTATTTTCAACACCGGCTACCAACGTCTTTACACACAACTACACGCCGCGTATGACACGTACTACCAAAATCCTGCAATGTTAGTCACTATCAACCATCTCAAAGCACAAATGTTATCAATGCAAAGACAACATGCACGGAATTTCATTCGTATCAACCAGACTTTCGAAGCCGGGGAATTTTTATCTATCTTTCAGCTGGGAGAAAGACGACGCAAGAAAACAACCATCACTGAGCTGCAGCGTGAGCAAGGCGGTAACATGTATGACCCCTGTTACGGCGCAATGATCGTACAGATTAATAGCTGCCGCGCTGTAAGTGAGTTAGAAATTGCCAACCATCAGCTGCGCATGTGCGAAGCGGCTCAGTGATCAGCTGGGCACGTGGAAGAAAAAGAGATAGTAGTGCAAGCACGTGCTGGTCGATAGCGACGCACGCGCAAGAACACTTGAAATAACGAGCATGCGCGTGCAGCATTTTTGGAAGGATCTCAGCGAGTGGTCCAGATTTTCTAGACTAGGAATTAGTATATAGGACCCAAAATTTGAAAATAAAATCAGAAGTTTTCGGAAAGTCCAATCGAGTAGATGTTTGAGGCTGAAATTTCTCATCTCCTTAACAAAAGTCTTTTCGCTAACACAATCGGTAATCCTCCGAATTAGAAGCATAGGTCTCCGCACAGAAGAGACAACTAGCCTTTTTCCGAGATTTAAGGTTGTGCTTAGTGCTAAAAAGACTGCTTTCAGCTGGTCAAAAACTAAGCAAAAAAGACTGCTTTCAGCTGGTCACATAAGCATAGGCTCTCATTACGCAAGAGCAGCTAGCCTGCGGTCTTGAAGACGTTATTTCCCAGCTAAGAGTTTGAACGCTCGAAAGAAATCAAGGTCCCTGAACACAAGTTCTGAATCTCGTTTTCGTTTCCTTCGCACGAAAACAACTTGCGAAAAATCGAACAGCACGTGTTTCAATACTTCCAGGACCTGCATACAGCGGAAGCCGCGGGGCAGATTAAGAGAGAAGAATTCGCATGCGAGAGAACGATTCCTCCAGGAGATGAATACAATGCTGCTCTAACTACCGAGGTCACGGATGAGAAAATCAAAAACGCCCTCCGTACATCCCAGAAACGAAAGGCCAGGGTTTGATGGGCTACCAATCGAATTTTATCAGAGAGCGTTCGATGTGATATAGCGAGAGCTATTCTTCGTTATAAACGAAGAGTTGCCGGGTGCTCTACCGCCGACATTTACCGAAGGGATAATCGTTCTAGCGAAAAAGAGAGGAAACGATGAGACAGTGAGAGGCTATCGCCCGATCAGCCTACTAAATACGGACTGCAAATTATTGAGTCGTGTGATGAAAGCACGATTAGAGCTCGTTCTTCGAAATCATCGCGTTTTAAGTGACGCTCAAATGTGCTCAAACGGTAGCAAAACCATCTTTCAGGCAACTCTTTCGCTAAAAGATCGTTTAGCGCAGCTGATCACGAGATAGCAAAAGGGAAAACTATTCTCGTTCGATCTTGATCATGCTTTCGATCGTGTCTCTCATTCGTTTCTGCGTCGCACCCTACTCTCTATGGGAATCAATCCGAGATTCTCTAGTTGGCTCTCTCGAGTGCAAACCACGTTTACGCCCCGTGCATCTGTCGAACGATCTGTGCGACAAGGAGACCCGTTGTCGATGCATGTTTTCGTTATCTACCTCAACCCCCTCGTATAACGACTGGAGCGTGTCGGTGTAATTTTCGCTAACTCGGTGCGTGAGATGGTGAAGCGAAACTGGGATCCTTTAGTTATTAAAGTGATACAAATGATGTGGATGCACAACGCGCGCACTCTAAATCTTTAACAGAAAGTGACTCTATTAAATAATTTCATCACAGCAAGGGTATGGTACCTATCGTCAATAATCCCACCACAAAACATGCACTCCGTACAAATAACATCGGCGATGGGGACATTTCTATTAAGCGGGACACCAGCACGTATTCCGATGCACCAGTTAGTACGAGACAGCCTTCCTGTTTATCGCTCTCTTTTAAATCAAAACACCCCAGTTCCCGCCGACTTTCCTTGTCTCAAAATCTTACATCAAAAAATTCCTTTGATTCGCCGTCAAATCGTAGAAAACACCACCAGCCGTGGAATTCATCGTTTCTATTTGGAACAAACGGAACTTCCAAGGGTATAACGTATCCTTCCAGATTTGAACTAGGGGAAGATTTGGAAAAACACTTCTACGAGACAACTATCATCGAACTAACGCAGCGATCTGTATTTCTTGGTTAATGAGAAAACTGGGCATCGCAAACTCTTGCACGTTATCGGGCGAGCGGATAACCCAAACTGCTTGCACTGTGCAGGAATTATCGAAACGCTCGCACACAAATTCTGCGAGTGCCCACGTGTGCCTGCAGCATGGTTGTATTTTCAGCAAAGAACAACAATTCTGGGAGGCTGGTGAAGGCTTATTTTCACTGATCTGCTGCGACCTACGAAAATTAAAAGCTTGATCAAATATGACTTGTAGAATAACAATAAAAAAAACAAAATAAACGCAAAATAAACGATATTTTATCAAACAAAAAATTGACTGCGATTTCTTGTTCCGGAGATATGATGGTATAAATGACATAACTATAACATGGTAACCCTGCACGCTATACGAAATTGAACAAAACACGGAGTACTAGTTTTGCATCATCATTTCGAATGACGATTTAAATGTTTTGACACTCATCGCCCTATAATTTTGGAACCGGAAGTCGGATCTGGATAAACATTTTGGTGACTTTTTTAGGAATTTAAAGACCTTTTATTTGCTTCTTAGTTTTTTAAAACGAGTGCGCATTTTTTAACAAATTTGCGCATATTATCCTTAAAATTTCAGAACCGGAAGTCAAATCCAAATGAAATCCAAGAAAATTGTATGATGCCATGAGACGTTTCATTTGAATCTAAGTTTGTGAAAATCGGTTCAGCCATTTCTGAGAAACGTGCGTCACTATTTTTTTCCTTTTTTTGGGCATATCAACCTCTAATTCCGGAACCGGAAGTCGGATCCAACGAAACCCAGGAACTTTGTATGGGACCTTGAGATCTTTTATTTGAATCTAAGTTTCTAAGAATCGGTTCAGTCATCTGTGAGAAAATTGAGTGACATTATTTGCACATACACACATACATACATACACACATACATACACACAGACATTTTGTAATCTCGACGAATTGAGTCGAATGATATATGATACTCGGCCCTACGGGCCTCTGTTGTAAAGTCAGATTTCACAGCGATTGCATAGCCATTCTATATCAGAAAGGCAAACTGACTTTTAGGCCGAGGCTCGGATGGCCGAATGTCATATACCATTTGACTTAGCTCGACGAACTGAGCAAATGTCTGTATGTGTATGTGTGTGTGACAAATATTGTCACTAACTTTTCTCAGAGATGGCTGAGCTGATTTTCACAAACTCAGATTCAAATGAAAGATTTTATCGTTCTATACTAAGCTCCTGAATTTCATTTGGATCCGACTTCCGGTTCCGGAAATACAGAGTGAAGCAGTTGTGAAAATAATGTCACTCACTTTCCTGGGAGATGGTAGAACCGATTATCACAAACTTAGATTCAAATGAATGATCTTATGGTCCCATACAAAGTTCCTGAATATCGTTTGGATCCGACTCCCCGTTCCGGAATCACACGGTAATATGCACCAAAAATGTGAAATTAATGTCACACACTTTTCTCGAAGATGACTGTTAGGAGTCTTCAATTCACATGGTACGGATTGTCTTCACGATGACGGTTCTTCGCTACGGTTTAATTGCACGTGGGAGGTAATTCCTGATCCCCACGGTAGTGATCATTTCCTATCGTAATTTCATTCACGAACGGTTTAAGACCAACGGAGACAATCAATGTTTCGTACGACCTCACACGAAATATTGATTGGAAAAGCTACTCATCGATATTTGAGAAACTAAAAGTAATACCTTAACTTCCTCCGGAGGAAGAGAACACGTTTTTGGCTGGCTTGATTCTCGACAATGCGATTCAAGTTCAGACGAAACGCTTACCCGGTGTGGATACTAAAATCCATTTTCCAAACCCGTGGTGGGGATAAGAGTGCTCAAATGCTGAAAAATCGTCCACGTGTAAGGACCTCGGAATAATTGGCACACTCGAAAGCTTTAGGGCATACTCGGCCTTAGAATCTAAGATGAAGAGCTTGAAAAAATCCAAAAAACGTGGATACTGGTGCCATTTTGTAGATGAACTAACAAGAGAAATATCAATGAGTACTCTTTGAAACACAGCCCGACGGATGCGTAATCGGAAAAACACTAACGAAAGCGTAGAATATTCAAATAGTTGGATATTTGATTTTCCCAAGAAGGTATGTCCCGACATAGTACCTACACAGATCACCTATCGCATCGCGATGTCGCACGACCACGCGAACGAAACACCCTCTTCGATGGTTGAGCTCTCCATTGCGCTCTTGTGTAACAATAATACCCCAGGGCCGAACAGAATGCAGTTCAACTTGTTGAAAAACCTTCCAGACCTAGCCAAAAGACGCTTGTTGAATTTATTCAACAAGTTCCTTGAGGGTAATATTGTCCCACATGACTAAAGCCAAGTGAGAATAATTGCCGTTCAAAAACCAGGGAAACCAGCCTCCGATCACAATACGTATCGACCGAGTGCTATGCTTTCCTGCATCCGGAAATTGTTTGAGACAAAGATTCTCTCCTGTCTAGACAATTGGGTCGAAACAAATGGCAAAGTTCCTGAATATCGTTTGGATCCGACTCCCCGTTCCGGAATCACACGGTAATATGCACCAAAAATGTGAAATTAATGTCACACACTTTTCTCGAAGATGACTGTTAGGAGTCTTCAATTCACATGGTACGGATTGTCTTCACGATGACGGTTCTTCGCTACGGTTTAATTGCACGTGGGAGGTAATTCCTGATCCCCACGGTAGTGATCATTTCCTATCGTAATTTCATTCACGAACGGTTTAAGACCAACGGAGACAATCAATGTTTCGTACGACCTCACACGAAATATTGATTGGAAAAGCTACTCATCGATATTTGAGAAACTAAAAGTAATACCTTAACTTCCTCCGGAGGAAGAGAACACGTTTTTGGCTGGCTTGATTCTCGACAATGCGATTCAAGTTCAGACGAAACGCTTACCCGGTGTGGATACTAAAATCCATTTTCCAAACCCGTGGTGGGGATAAGAGTGCTCAAATGCTGAAAAATCGTCCACGTGTAAGGACCTCGGAATAATTGGCACACTCGAAAGCTTTAGGGCATACTCGGCCTTAGAATCTAAGATGAAGAGCTTGAAAAAATCCAAAAAACGTGGATACTGGTGCCATTTTGTAGATGAACTAACAAGAGAAATATCAATGAGTACTCTTTGAAACACAGCCCGACGGATGCGTAATCGGAAAAACACTAACGAAAGCGTAGAATATTCAAATAGTTGGATATTTGATTTTCCCAAGAAGGTATGTCCCGACATAGTACCTACACAGATCACCTATCGCATCGCGATGTCGCACGACCACGCGAACGAAACACCCTCTTCGATGGTTGAGCTCTCCATTGCGCTCTTGTGTAACAATAATACCCCAGGGCCGAACAGAATGCAGTTCAACTTGTTGAAAAACCTTCCAGACCTAGCCAAAAGACGCTTGTTGAATTTATTCAACAAGTTCCTTGAGGGTAATATTGTCCCACATGACTAAAGCCAAGTGAGAATAATTGCCGTTCAAAAACCAGGGAAACCAGCCTCCGATCACAATACGTATCGACCGAGTGCTATGCTTTCCTGCATCCGGAAATTGTTTGAGACAAAGATTCTCTCCTGTCTAGACAATTGGGTCGAAACAAATGGCTTGCTTTCAGATATACAATTTGGCTTCCGCTAGGGTAGAGGAACAAATGATTGTCTTGCGTTGCCCTTAACAGAAAATCAAATGGCGTTTGCTCGCAAAGAGCAAATGGCATCAGTCTTTTTTAGAAATCGAGGGGCATTTGATTCAGTTTCCATAATTATCTTGACGGGAGCTCTACCGCCAACATTTACCGAAGGGGTAATCGTTCTAGTGAAAAAGAGAGGAAACGATGAGACAGTGAGATCGCCCTATCAGCCTACTAAATACGGACTGCAAAATATTGAGTCGTGTGATGAAAGCACGATTAGAGCTCGTTCTTCGAAATCATCGGGTTTAGAGTGACGCTCAAATGTGCTAAAACGGTAGCAAAACCATCTTTCAGGCAACTCTTTCACTACAAGATCGTTTAGCGCAGCTGATCACGAGACAGCAAAAGGGAAAACTAATCTCGTTCGATCTTGATCATTTCGATCTTGATCATTTCGATCTTGATTCATTTCGATCGTGTCTCTCATTCGTTTCTGCGTCGCACCCTACTCTCTGTGGGACTCAATCCGAGATTCGCTAGTTGGCTCTCTCGAGTGCAAACCACGTCTACGCCCCGTGCATCTGTCGAACGATCTGTGCGACAAGAAGACCTGTTGTCGATGCTTGTTTTCCTCATCTACCTCAACCCCCTCGTAGAACGACTGGAACGTGTCTGTGGAGAAGATATATGTGTGGGATATGCAGACGATCTCACCGTGTTGGTCACAACAACAGAAACGATCGAACGATGTTTTCAACTGTTCAACTGCTTCTAAACGGTATATGGAGCCAAATTGAATCGTTAAAAAACAGTTGATATGGATCAATGGTAATGCGATGTCGGTGCCGGGACTGCAAACTGCCGAGACGATAAAGGTACTCGGTGTTATTTTCGCTAACTCGGTTTGTGAGATGGTGAAGCGAAACTGGGATCCTTTAGTTATTAAAGTGATACAAATGATGTGGATGCACAACATGCGCACTCTAAATCTTCAACAGAAAGTGACACTATTGAATAATTTCATCACAGCAAGGGTATGGTACCAATCGTCAATAATCCCACCACAAAACATGCACTCCGTACAAATAACATCGGTGATGGGGTCCTTTCTATTAAGCGGGACACCAGCACGTATTCCGATACACCAGTTAGTACGCAACGAAACGCAAGGTGGACTAAAGCTTCAGCTGCCGTCCTTCAAAATCAACGCGCTTCTAATAAATCGTCATTTGAAGGAAATCCTTTTTATCGCTCTCTTTTAAATCAAAACACCCCAGTTCCCTCCGACTTTCCTTGTCTCAAAATCTTACATCAAAAATTTCCTTTGATTCCCCGTCAAATCGTAGAAAACACCACCAGTCGTGGAATTCATCGTTTCTACTTGGAACAAACGGAACTTCCAAGGGTAGAACGTAACCTTCCAGATTTGAACTAGGGGAAGATTTGGAAAAACACTTCTACGAGACAACTATCATCGAACCAACGCAGCGATTTGTATTTCTTGGTTAATGAGAAAACGGCGCATCGCAAACTCTTGCACGTTATCGGGCGAGCGGATAACCCAAACTGCTTGCACTGTGCAGGAATTATCGAAACGCTCGCACACAAATTCTGCGAGTGCCCACGTGTTCCTGCAGCATGGTTGTATTTTCAGCGAAGAACAACAATTCTAGGAGGCTGGTGAAGGCTTATTTTCACTGATCTGCTGCGACCTACACTAAATAACACACACACTACAGTGAAAATGGAAATACTAAAATTAGTTCTAAAATACGTTAATTTTATTCTAAAGCAAACTAATTATATCAACATAACAGAGTTAGAGTTTGATTTGAATTTACAAGAATGGAAATTAGAAGCTTGATCAAATATGATTTGTAAATAGTTATTCTAAGCAAAATAAACGATATTTTATCAAACAAAAAATTGATCGATTTCGAAGATTAAATGACTGCGACTTTTTGTTCCGGAGATATGATGGTATAAGTAACATAACTTCAACATGGTAACCCTGCAAGCTATACGAAATTGAACAAAGCACAGAGTACTAGTTTTGCATCGTTATTTCGAATGACAATTTAAATGTTTTGACACTCATCGCCCTATAATTTTGGAACCGGAAGTCGGAAGACAATGAGAGCTGTAATACCGGAACCGGAAGTCGGATCTGAATAAACATTTTGGTGACTTTTTTAAGAATTTTAAGACCTTTATATACTTCTTAGTTTGTGAAAACGAGTGCGCATTTTTTAACATATTTGCGCATATTCCCTTGTAACTCCAGAACCGGAAGTCAAATCCAAATGAAATCCAAGAAAATTGTATGATGCCATGAGACGTTTCATTTGAATCTAAGTTTGTGAAAATCGGTTCAGCCATTTCTGAGAAACGTGCGTCACTATTTTTTTCCTTTTTTTTGTGCATATCAACCTCTCATTCCGGAACCGGAAGTCGGATCCAACGAAACCCAGGAACTTTGTATGGGACCTTGAGACCTTTTATTTGAATCTAAGTGAATGGATTCTGAAAGTAAAAGTAATTTTCCAAACTGAATTTATGGCCTTTCTAATTGGTTACACTTCGAGTGCCGGACCCTGTATATAAGAAAGGCAAACTGACTTTTAGGCCGAGGCTCGGATGGCCGAATGTCATATACCATTTGACTTAGCTCGACGAACTGAGCAAATGTCTGTGTGTGTGAAAAATATTGTCACTACCTTTTCTCAGAGATGGCTGAGCTGATTTTCACAAACTCAAATTCAAATGAAAGATTTTATCGTTCTATACTAAGCTCCTGAATTTCATTTGGATCCGACTTCCGGTTCCGGAAATACAGAGTGAAGCAGTTGTGAAAATAATGTCACTCACTTTCCTCGGAGATGGCAGACCCGATTATCACAAACTTAGATTCAAATGAATGATCTTATGGTCCCATACAAAGTTCCTGAATATCGTTTGGATCCGACTTCCCGTTCCGGAATCACAGGGTAATATGCACCAAAAATGTGAAATTAATGTCACACACTTTTCTCGAGGATGGCTGTTAGGAGTCTTCGATTCACATGGTGCGGGTTGTCTTCACGATGACAATAGCTCAACCACGATCTATGATCTTTGCGATAACTTCAATATGACAATTCTTAACACGAGAGAAATGACACGGATTTCTGCACCACTAGCAAGACCACGTGCGCTGAATTTATGCTTTTGCTCGACATCGCTACGGTTTAATTGCACGTGGGAGGTAATTCCTGATCCCCACGGTAGTGATGATTTGCCTATCGTAATTTCATTCACGAACGGTTTAAGACCAACGGCGACAATCAATGTTTCGTATGACATCACACGAAATATTGATTGGAAAAGCTACTCATCGATATCTGAGAAACTAAAAGTAATACCTGAACTTCCTCCGGAGGAAGAGAACACGTTTTTGGCTGACTTGATTCTCGACAATGCGATCCAAGTTCAGACGAAACGCTTACCCGGTGTGGATACTAAAATCCATTCTCCAAACCCGTGGTGGGGAAAAGAGTGCTCAAATGCTGAAAAACCGTCCGCGTGTAAGGACCTCGAAAAAATTGGCACACTCGAAAGCTTTAGGGCATACTCGGCCTTAGAATCTAAGATGAAGAGCTTGAAAAAATCCAAAAAACGTGGATACTGGCGCCATTTTGTAGATGAATTAACAAGAGAAATATCAATGAGTACTTTTTGAAACACAGCCCGACGGATGCGTAATCGGAATAACACTAACGAAAGCGTAGAATATTCAAATAGTTGGATATTTGATTTTCCCAAGAAGGTATGTCCCGACATAGTACCTACACAGAACACCTATCGCATCGCGATGTCGCACGACCACGCGAACGAAACACCTTCTGCGATGGTTGAGCTCTCCATTGCGCTCTTGTGTAACAATAATACCCAGGGCCGGACAGAATGAAGTTCAACTTGTTGAAAAACCTTCCTGACCTAGCCAAAAGACGCTTGTTGAATTTATTCAACAAGTTCCTTGAGGGTAATATTGTCCCACATGACTGGAGACAAGTGAGAATACTTGCCATTCAAAACCCAGGGAAATCAGCTTCCGATCACAATTCATATCGGCCGATTGCTATGCTTTCCTGCATCCGGAAATTGTTTGAGACAAAGACTCTCTCCCGTCTAGACAATTGGGTCGAAACAAATGGCTTGCTTTCATATATACAATTTGGCTTCCGCTAGGGTAGAGGAACAAACGATTGTCTTACGTTGCCCTCAACAGAAATTCAAATGGCGTTTGCTTGCAAAGAGCAAATGACATCAGTTTTCTTAGACATCAAGGGGCATTTGATTCAGTTTCCATAATTATCTTATGTGAGAAGTTGCAACAGCAGTTGTCTTTCGCCAATTGTGAGTAACTTTTTACACAATCTCATCTCCGAGAAACACATTTGAGCAGGGTGATTTGTCGACAATACGATTCAATTACATGGGTCTTCCTTAGGGCTTT
Organism: Malaya genurostris; assembly: GCF_030247185.1. Lineage (NCBI taxonomy): Eukaryota > Metazoa > Arthropoda > Insecta > Diptera > Culicidae > Malaya > Malaya genurostris. The sequence goes on from NC_080572.1 coordinate 144,613,982, forward strand.
TGTTTAAGCCCTCTTTTTTACAATTTTTACGGAAATTATTTCGATGCATGCATCAACACATCTTTCGTGCTAAGACAACTTGCCGACGACAGCGTTGTGTCTATTATTGGACCCAAAGCTGCCGATCTCCAAGGACCATTACAAGATAATCTCGACAACTTGTCGAAATGGGCTCTTCAAATTGGTATCGAGTTCTCTATGGATGAAACTGAGCTGTTTGTATTTTCAAGGAAACGAGAACCAGCACAACTACAACTTCAACTAGGGAGTAAAAACATTGCTCAGGTCTTCACATTTCACTATCTCGGGGTCTGGTTCGACTCCGAAGACACCTGGGGATGTCATGTTAGGTATCTGAAACTGAAATGCCAGCAGAGAATCCAATTTCTTCGCACAATAACCGGAGCTTGGTGGTATGCCCACCCAGGAGACCTAATTAGGCTGTACCAAACAACGATATTGTACGTAATGGAACATGGGTGTTTTTGCTTTCGCTCCTCCGCGACTACGCATTTCATTAAGCTAGCAAGAATCAGCCCGGGTTGGCGGTTCAATGCATAGGACGCTGGTCTTACAAGCCAGTTGTCGTATGTTCGAACCCCGACCTAGAAGGACTCTAAGTGTCAGTAGGATCCATAGTACTAGCTATGCAATGATTCTGTACACTAAGAATCGGCTGCGAAGTCTGTTGGAACAGAAAGACCGAATTCCACAAAAGTAATGTAATACCAATACTTTGCTTTGTTTCCTACAAACTCCATGATCCGGCTTCAGTTTACGTCGCAGAATTAGCTACTATACAGTATATCTTTGGGATCATTGAAATCTTGCCCAAAGACCATTACTTCATTGTCACGGACAGCCTAAGTTCAATAGAGGCTCTTCGGACAATGAAGCCATGGAAGCATCCCCCATATTTCCTGGGGAAAATACGGGAACACTTGAGAGCTTTATCTGGAAGGTGTTATGAAATTTCCTTAGTCTGGGTTCCTTCGCATTGTTATATGAATGAATGAATATGAGCAATGAAGAGACAGACGCGTTGGCTAAGGTGGGCATTAGAAGGTGAAATTTACGAAAGACCAATTTGTTTCAACGAATTTTCCAGTGTATCTCGTCAAAGGACGCTCGAAAGTTGGCAAACTTCATGGAGTAATGGGAAACTGGGATGATGGTTACACTTCACACAGATCACAGCTAGTTAACTCCCTTCGGGCCCGATGTATATCACCCAGAGTCCCAGTACAAGACGTGTTGGCCCATCGAGACCTTCCCTGTATGCTGCTCTTATACCAGTTCATAAATAACATTAACTTACAAGTCTGATCTGCTGAAGTGTTCCACAACAATATTCCATTCTATTCCACTAAATAAAATCAAAACGAGTTTTTGCTGTGTAGCGAAATTAACTAGTAGCAGAAAATCTACCTTTATTCCCCGATGATGTTTCAACCATGTCTAAGAAAAACATCTTCCTTCAACCTCGATCCTAACATCCGCTCGAACCTACCCAACGATTGTCTGTCCACCATCTTCATCGAAAAAATAACAAGATCTTTCTGTTGTCACTAATCTTCGCTCCTCCTTCCCCGTCTCTTCACCATCTCGATGTCAACTAATTAGATCTTATCGCCGACCTAAAGAGTTTCGCTCCCTTACCACCTTTTTCAACAACATAAACTTCTCTCTGTTTCTTTCCTTCTCTTCCGCAAAATTCACCACCACGGAGAGCCGCTCAAGTCGATGATCATGCGGGCCATCCGCCGGCTTCTCGTAGTCGGTGGTGTTTCCCGCGGACCCACACGAACGAAAAGATGCGATCACCAGTGATGCGTACCAACGTCGTGCCAGGTTAATCCAGCGTGTAATATCCAACCAGCCACTGCCGACCACCCGTTGAAGACTAGATCTCCCAAAGCTGATCTTCTCGATCAAAATCATATGGTGTAAAAATAAAAAAAGAATCCGAATTTAAGTAGTTTAAACAAATGCTCTCGGCATCTCATACCTCAACGCAGTGTGCCTTAATATATGTGATTAAATAAAAAACGGAAGGTGGAGTGGGAGGGTAAGCGGTTTCTTGTTTGCCATTTGTGGCTCGCCTCCATGGTCACCTTAAGAATTTTATGACTTTATTGTTCGAATAGGTATGAAACAAAAATTGAATTTGACAATCCATCATTGAATTCTTCGGTTTCAGCCCCTTTTAAGGAAATCTTTTGCTAAAACAAATTATTCATGAAACGAACTTTTCATTAGTATGTGTTGAATTTCAATTACTGTTCTAATGTTTTTGAACAAAAAAACGGAATACTTTCTCTTCTTAATTTAAGTAGAACTTGCCATATATGCCATCAAATTTCATGATTTTGTTCTTTTTATGCAAATATCAGTGATAACAGTATCCATAAGTGATGTTATGTATCTTATGTATGTTTGTGATCAGTTAGTGCAAATGTTCAATGAATTTTAGTTAGAGCGATCTTTTCTCTGCTTTAAACAAATAAAACAAATAAAATAAAAAATCTTTTTCCACGAATTCAGGGGCATTTTGTTATTTTTTCAAATCAATATATTTCAAATTTTGATGTGTTGTGTTTCTATGAAAATTATTCACCTATGCCCCTAATGACTTGTAGGTTTACTACATTGCACTGCATCTAATAAACTTACCTCTCCTGCTTGCTTTGCCATGGTGTTCACCTGATCTGGATCCTTAGCCCCGAACATAGCTGTAAACACAGCTGCCAGCACATTCTGTGATTTGAAAAAAATTTAAAGTAGTCCAAAGCTTACGAGTTAGGTACCAATATATAATTTATTTATTTTTTTAAGTTAATTCATCCGAAAATAAAAGGTCTTAATGAATATAATGTAGTCCAGTTATAAAATAAATAAAATTACAGCGCAACTATCTATTATTTCTAATACGTGCGATATACGAGAAGAATATTGTGATACAGTCATGAACCGGGAAAACTTACTATTCAGTCCAAAATAATCGATTTTTCACGAGTCATCTTTGATTAAATGCTTAAAAAGTGACTTTTGTTAAATATGCTTAATAACCACTAATACGACATAAAATGATGGTACAACAAAAAATTGTTTGTAATAATGACACGTTGCGTTTTTCCTTTTTGTGTGATTCTCGCTTCTTGCATCCCCTGTGTAGACAAGAATCTTACACCAGCGTGTATCACTCTGGTGAAATGCCATCACTGCGGACGATACATATATTCGAAAATCATTCGTACGAACGAAAAGTCCCATTCTCGTTTACAGACGAAGTGCTGTGGTTTGGATTCGTCGTTTTAACGTTGCAAATAAATCGTTCGAATACATGAAAAAACAGTTTAACCGATTTCCATCAACTTCTCAAATGTATACTATCGAAAATATGACAAAATTGCAAGAAAAATGCAACATATTTTTCGTAGATACTTCTGATCGGACTGCTGTTTTAAATGTTTCCTTTTTACTTTGCACGAAGTTCAATTTCAAAATTTTATTTGCCGACTTGAATATAATTGATCTTGAGGTACGATATTTATTCGTCACTTCTTTGATGCTTGGAATCCTCCTAAAAACTACCAGCGATTCCGATTCTTCCTTTGCACAGGAATCGAGTTCTACACATTCGAGTGAAAACAATAATAGCTTGTTCGTAATCGATCGAAAGTATGTTTTCGTCGAATAGTCGATACGGATGCAAATAAGCATGATGATACAAAATCATCGACTGATATAAAACATTTACAACTTAAGCCTGTGCCAGAGCTGATGGTTTTAAGTTGGATTAGCGTTGTTCTTATGCATGTACGATGTTTGAAAGTTTGATTTGTTACGGCTTGCGCGGCCGGTCCCAACGGGCCTCCTCAGTCTGTTGAGTTTTCAAGCGAGCGAGAACAAGAAGTGTGAGCACAAAAGGTGACTTAGCTGTAAGATAGGAAGATTAGTTGTTAGACTTAATAAAAACACATTGAACTTGCCTTAAGTTAAGACGCGTGGATTCGGTAGATAAAATCTATTGATAATTGTTACAACGGAAGTGAATTGAATTATCTTTAACAGTGAGTAAACTAAGCATATATTTCTAAATCAAAAAAATGTAAAATGCAAAGTCTTGGCATTACATTCCTGTGGTGGAATTTGGCCTTTCTGTTTTAACAGACTTCGCAGCCGATTCTTAATGTACAGAATCATTGCATGACTAGTACTATGGATCCTACTGACACTAAGAATCCTTCCAGGTCGGGGCTCGAACAGACGACAGCTGGCTTGTAAGACCAGCGTCCTATGCATTGAACCGCCAACCCGGGACATCATCATCCAAAGTCAGAATGAATTTGCAACGGCTTGAGGAACAGAAAGCTCTACTGGAGCGACATTTAGAACTAGATAAACAGGATCAGCAGCGGCGTCATCAGCAAGAAAAACTTCAAAAAGAAGGCGAGCTTGAGAGGAAAAAACTTGAGCTAGATAAACAGTTCTGTGGCGAAAAGTATCGCGTATTAAATCAAGATCCCGAAGATGAGATCGACGATCTACGGAGTCACAAATCGCAACAAAGCAGCATCAGTAAAGTCAACGGGTGGAGATTTGAGCGACATCTAGGAGGTAAGGCCAATTCTACAATGGCCCCGAACAAACAAGAAACAGCATCCCGCCAGTTTTTGACTACGACAGCTGCCGAGAAAGGCGTGATAGATCAATGTATCCCGATGCAGCCAGAGATTGAAACATGTGGTAACGAAGAACAAATAATTCCAATGAAATTCAATCGGAAGAATTGTTGGGATGTACGGTAATTAAAATTTGAGATTACATATTATGTAAGTAAAAATGAATTAAGGATTTTGAGACAAACCATGAAACTAAATAAATAAAATAGCTTTAAGCTACATTCACTGGCGAATGACTGCTGTGTGTTTTGCTATAAAGACGCCGAAACAAGTACGACCAACAAACTAAAAGATAATATCTTCGTGTCAATATGCCAGCGGATTTGGAATCCATGTCGGTGAAATACAGTTGCAAGGGATGCAATAATGTGGACGACAGCCGGATGGTTGCCTGCGACAAATGCAATTCGTTGTGGCATTACAATTGTGCCGAAGTTGGTGACAACATCAGTGAGAAGGATTTCATATGTAAATTGTGTACTGATGAGGATGGCAGCGTGGCTGCAGCGTCCCTAGCCTCATCATCCAAAGTAAGAATGAATTTGCAACGGCTTTAGGAACAGAAAGCTCTACTGGAGCGACAGTTAGAACTAGAGAAACGGGATCAGCAGCGGCGTCATGAGCAAGAAAGATTTCAAAAAGAGGGCGAGCTTGAGAGGAAAAAACTTGAGCTAGATAAACAGTTCTGTTACGAAAAGTATCGCGTATTAAATCAAGATCCCGAAGATGAGATCGACGATCTACGGAGTCACAAATCGCAACAAAGCAGCATCAGTAAAGTCAACGGGTGGAGATTCGAGCGACATCTAGGAGGTGATACCAATTCTACAATGGCCCCGAACAAACAAGAAACAGCATCCCGCCAGTTTTCGACTACGACAGCTGCCGAGAAAGGCGTGATAGATCAATGTATCCCGATGCAGCCAGAGATTGAAACATGTGGTAACGAAGAACAAATAATTCCAATGGAATTCAATCGGAAGAACGTGCCCAATGAAGGAGCTGTCATAACTTTTCCGCTGCAATCAACCGCAAACTCACAGCTTATTGTAAATATGCAATCTACTCGTCCTCTTGGACAATGCCAGCCTTTAGGGGAAAAGCATATATCCTATCCACAACAGATGCCGAGATTGTAAGACGAATACCAATATTCGATTCCACCATTTGCTGTGCCAGCACGACATGCATTTTATGAATAACCTTTGTCTCAGGGACGGGATCTCGGTCCGCAGCAATGTAATGTAATGTAAACTAATGTAAACAATCACAATCGGGAAGGATTTTCACCATTATTCCGCATTGTACCTGTAAATTTGCAAGCAAGAGGCCGTGTAGTGAAGACGTTCGCATTCCTCGACGATGGCTCTTCGATAACACTCATAGAGAAGAGTATCGCCGATCAGTTAGGCGTGAATGGCGAAAGTAAAGATTTGTGTCTTACTTGGACTGCGAGCGTCAAAAGGGTTGAAGAGGCGTCGCTGAAAATCGACTATCATATATCCGGGTCTAACTCATCACGAGCTTATAAACTTTCGTATGCATGAACTGTGCATAATCTCGCTTTACCAAAGCAGTCACTCAGTTATGGTGACAACGGTATCCGCATCTGCAAGGATTGCCTATCGAAAGTTACGTAAATATTACGCCACGGGCTCTGATTGGAATCGACAACGCTCATTTGGCTGTTCCGCTCAAGACGCGCGAGGGAAATATGGGTGATCCGATCGCTACAAAGACACGATTAGGATGGTGAGTGCACGGAACCGCTACATTAGGTGTGAAAAACGATTACAATTTGTACATACATGAGAGTGCGGAGGATATGGCGACATTGCACGAGCTTGTAAAGCACTATTTTTCAGTGAAATCGTTTGGAATATCGCTGCAAGAAGCTCCCGACTCCAGAGAAAATCAACGCGCCCTGCATCTTCTACAGACAACCACGAAGCGCTTTTTTTCGCCTCGAACAGTCATCGGGCGCGGTTCGCTTTTTCGAGCGCTCCGCAAGTAATTTATATTTATTTATTTTTTGACGCGTAGTCTACGTCGCGCGCGGGCTTTTTTTTGTAGCCTTTCGGACAAATTTTATCTAGAATAATGAAGTGCGGTGTAAAATCGTGTGTTAATATTGACGATCGCTTCCTTTGGAAATGCGAATTCTGTGAAAAATCGTACCATTCAGCCTGCATCGGCGTGCAGCGGCATCAAGAAAATTTTATTCTGGCATTTATGGTACCAGTGTGTGCCGACTGTCAACATTTAATAAGGACAGGAGCTGAAACTCTAAAGCTACTTCATCAACAGGAGCAACTTCTAAAGTATACGAAAAATGAAACGGAAACGTATCACCAGACCACTGCAGACATGAAAACCCTTTACCTGGAAATATTCGACAGTGTCGAGCGCTTGCTCATCGACGTGAAGCAAAATCGTACCATTCAGCCTGCATCGGCGTGCAGCGGCATCAAGAAAATTTTATTCTGGCATTTATGGTACCAGTGTGTGCCGACTGTCAACATTTAATAAGGACAGGAGCTGAAACTCTAAAGCTACTTCATCAACAGGAGCAACTTCTAAAGTACACGAAAAATGAAACGGAAACGTATCACCGGACCACTGCAGACATGAAAACCCTTTACCTGGAAATATTCGACAGTGTCGAGCGCTTGCTCATCGACGTGAAGCAGTCATTGTCCAGTATCAGCAGTGTTCGAACGTAATCGATGAACAACCCTCGCTACTACCTAGCATCTAAACTCACGTCACTTGTGAATACGATGCTTCGTCTGACACACACATTCAAACCAATCAAACCGATCATATCATTGTACTCATGAACTTATAATAAAATCAGTCTATTGAATTCTACATGCGAGACAGCACGTTCTTTTCTTGAGCTCTTCGGTCTGTACAATTGTATCCACGCGGTTTCAACGTGGCCGGTAAATTTGGTCGTTTGTTCCTCCAAAAGCTGGTCCTTCGAACCGGATAACCACAATTTGACCAGCAACGCGAGTTTATTTGTCGATTTCACGTTGCTCTCGTACGACTAGTGGACATTTACGAGTTGATAGCGAAGATAACGTGTGCAAGCACACCGCGTGTGTATTGGAGTTTTACTGCCGCTAAATATCGTCATGGATAAACTAATCCGCACAAGAAAATCGTATGCCCCGCGGCTGGAACGGGTAGGTCGTTGTCTTGAAAAAATGGAAGACTCCGAAAATGTTGAAGCCGAAGATGTTCTCACGGAGATAGATAACCTCAACAGCATTTGGTCATCGTATCTATCTGTTCATCATAAAATTCTTGATTCGGCAGACGACGAAGCTGTTTACGAGGAAGCAATGACGCATCAGATCGCATTCGAAGAGGAGTATTTTTCACTGAAAAAGGGTTTGGGTAGGCTTCAGAAACGTTTCGAGCCAGCCGAACACGAGGTCACTTTCAACCAACAAAATGGTAGCAACACTAGCGTCATCGAAGCACTCGTTCAGCAACAAACCCAGCTTCTCCAAGCAATCACATCCAACGTAGGAGCGTCAACGACTTTAGTTCCGCCATCAAGCAACGGAATGTCAGCGGATAATACCGCACTGCCGAACAAGCAGAAACGACCACAACATTTGCGGTAAAGTAGGTCAGCGCATGCAGTCATTCGAGGCCTCGTTACACAGTGCCATAAAAAAACGTTAGCGATTTTAGTAAAGTAAATGACCAGCACATCAAGGAAATGAGCGAACGACTTCTTCGCCTCGAAGAAAAATTCTTACGACCTACCAAATCTGAAGTCCCTGCAATAATACCTAACACTATTCTGGAAGAATTGAGAGATGAAGTCAAAGCAATATCGACTTCAATCTCCAGTATCGGAACCAAAGACCAAAATACCAAACCTAAGTCTCTAGCTGAAGAACTCAAAGAGAAGGAAATTCAAACATGCGACAGTGGCTGGCGCTTCATTGGAAGTAAAAAAATCTGGAAACGAGACTGAAGTGAGTATGACACGAAACAGCGCAGTCGACGGCTGCAAGAAAAACAAACAGAAAAATCAAACCTCAGACGAAAACATCGGAAGCGGAAACAACAAAATAATACAAATTACAGTATACGCAGTAAAAACAACAACTACACCAACAACAGCAAACACGACAACAACAACAACAACAACAACAACAGCAACAACAGCAGCAACAACAACAACGACAATAATGTGCACTACAATAGCAACTTGAACACTAATAGTAACAATACCTGCCACAACAATAACAATAATGTGTCATTACAATATACCTTACCCTTGGACAAAGACTTACTAGTAGCTGCACGGGTTCAATTCTCCGGGAATCCAGATGCAGATATTGCCTCAAAATTCATAAATTTCAAAAAGGTGAAACAATCAACCCTTACAAAGGAACAAGAAGTATTCAAAACAACACTTTTCCGGTCTTAGGAAGTAATGACATCAAAGTGAACACATCTGCAATATCACAGAACATAAATACGTCTGCAATATCACAGGACATGAATACAGACAGCCAATTCGAAATTGATCCAATGCGTCCTCCCATTGTACGTCTTACTTCACAATCTGCAAATGGCGACGAACGCTTCTTGAAAGCAAGACTTCGTGACCCGAAAATAATGCACGTCGTCCGTCTGTATTTGTCATACATGAAAAATCAACAACCTACAGTATGCATCGAGGGTATGACACCAACTAGTATAAAAATGCTATTAGCATCAGAAGGCCTTCCAACAACACCTGACCACCTCCTACGAATCTTCATCGAAGTGCATCAGGAATATGGAATGAAACCTAAGGAAGCGCTGGCCGACCTGGTTTAATAATAAAACGTTCATGTTCAAGTTTAAAACGAAATCTGTCTTCTTTATTTTAAAATTCACTTATTTATATCCTATCCTCTCCTAACTTAGCTAAACTAAATTTTACAGTATGGATTGCTAAAAATCCGGGGGGGAGGAGTTAGAACGCGCAGCGTAAATCCGATTTAACCAATGACATGTCTCGGTCATTGTATTGTATTTGAGTAGGAGAGAGTGAGTAATGTTTCTAGACAAGTGTGTGAGTGTGATACAGAAAGGGGAGGTTGAGAGTAGTCAGATTTAACTCTCGTGAGTGTCGGTTCGAGTCAGTGTGTTTTCCTGGGTTACTGTTATTCTAGGTCATGCCATATGGCACTGTTTGAGAGAGGTGTAGAGGTGTGGAACGTGGAGAAGCGGGGAAATGACATAACTGAATTGTTTTTAGTTGATATTTGATGCTTATGTTTCCGTGTTTATACTTGTCGTATGAATGCGGTATTTTTCGTTGGACTGAAGTAAGTGCTGACAATTTAATTGCCTTATGTAGGTGAAGTTAATATTTCAAGTGGGTTTCTGGGTTTCATGAGTGGAAATTTGTCGAGTACGTGTTTTATGGAAATTTGTCAAGTGCGTGTGGTCTGAAGTGTGGGAAAGATTTACTTTTGAATATTTTACATGGTCTGGGATGTGTGAAAGATTTAATGTTACATGCTCATATTACACTGGACTCTTATGGGAAATTTTTGACAAGTGAACATATCCGCCGACTCCAACTAATCCGGGAAGCCGAACACAATTTTACAAGGCCGAATTTTCGGAAATAACGACGCCCTTTGACGAAGGAATAGAAACAGGAATTAGTAATGTAAGTATTCCAGAATTCTCAAAAACTTCTTCGCTTCATAGACAAAATGTGACTGAAATTTTGGTCTATTGCCAAAATTTCAACCGCATGAAAAGCCCGGCCAAAATGAAAGAAATTCATCAAAATTTAATAACCTCCTCTTTCGACGTAATCCTTGGAACTGAAAGCAGCTGGGATGAGAGTGTTAGAAGTGAAGAAGTTTTTGGAAATAATTTTAACGTATTCCGGCACGACCGAAATTTATCTCTTTGTCAGAAAAAATCTGGAGGTGGAATCCTCATAGCCATTAACTCTTGCTTTACTTCTGAAGAAATTATTACTCCTAAATATAAAGAATTTGAGCATGTATGGGCCAAAGTCTCAATATTGGGAGAAGAACATATTTACTGCTCTGTCTACTTCCCACCCGAAAATGCGAACAAATTCTCTTTTGAATTATTCTTTCAATCTTTAGACACAATTATTTAGAATATGGAACCTGAAGTAAAGCTTCATATTTTTGGCGACTTCAATCAACGTAATGCGGACTTCATTTCTGACATTGAAAATGAATCAATCTTACTTCCAGTCGTAGGAGAAAACGCAACATTGCATTACATTTTCGACAAAATTTCTAATTTTGGCCTACATCAAGTAAACTCCGTAAAAAAACAACAAAATGCATATTTAGACCTTCTTTTCACAAATTGCACAGAAGACTTTTGTGTGAACGCATCAAACCTGCCATTATGGAGAAATGAAGCATTTCACACTGCAATTGAATATTCATTATTTACACACAATGCATCCCTTCCCTACGACTTGGAATATGAGGAAGTGCCGGAATACAATAAAATTGACTTTGAAGAAGTCAAGTGTAGACTAAGTATAATAAATTGGCGGAACATACTGAGTACAGAAGGAAATGTCGACGTCGAAGTAAAAAAATTCTATCACATTATAAACAAAATATTAGCCGAAACTTTGCCCATGAAAAGAAGAAGAAAAAATCATAACAGCAAATTACCTGTATGGTTCAATTTACAACTAAAACATTTGAAAAATAGGAAACAAAAAGCACACAAAACTTACAAACTAGAAAAAAGTGACGCTCATCTTCAAAATTACTTAAATCTACGCAATCAACTCAATATAGCCATTAACACAGCACACGAAGAATACAACCGCAAAATTGAAAACGAAATAAAGACTTGCCCTAAGAACTTTTTTAACTACACAAAAACTAAACTAAAAAGCAACAATTTTCCATCTCAAATGCACCTCGACGAACATGTAGGGAAAAATAGTACAGAAATCTGCAATCACTTTGCAAATTTTTTCCAAGCAGCATATACATCTTATTCAGAAACTGACCGTGACCGTGAATACTTCTCTTTCATACCTGCATTTTCCAACTCCATCTCTGTAAACTATCTATCAGATCATGACATTTCGACAGCACTGAAAAACTTAGACGCCTCAAAAGGGCCTGGACCTGACAGTATACCACCAATATTTTTAAAAAGTCTTGCTGAAGAGCTTACACTACCACTACAACTACTTTTTAACTTATCACATAATAAATTTTCTTTTCCTAAAGCATGGAAATCTTCCTTTCTAGTACCAATATTTATATCTGGTGCAAAATCTAACATTCGGAACTACCGTGGAATAGCCATTATCTCATGCATTCCAAAATTATTTGAAAAAATTGTAAACGAAAAACTTTTTCATCAACTTAAAAATGTAGTAACAAACAAACAACATGGCTTTTTAAAAGGCCGCTCAACTACAACAAATCTCTTAGAATTTATGACATTCACACTGAATGCAATGGACGCCGGCAGCTACGTAGAAACTCTTTACACTGACTTTAGCAAAGCCTTCGACCGTATTGACATACCTTTACTTCTACACAAACTACAAAAATATGGCATAAAACATACTCTTCTTGAATGGCTCAAATCATACTTAACGAATCGTGTACAGGTAGTCCGCTTCCAAAACATTCTGTCTGAACCAATTAATGTAACTTCTGGCGTACCTCAGGGTTCTCACTTAGGGCCTCTCCTTTTCATTTTACATATAAACGACATTTCCTTCATAGTCAAAAATCTGAAAGTGCTTATATATGCAGACGACATGAAACTCTTCATGGAAATTAAAAATATCAACGACGCTGTAATATTCCAGAACGAAATCAATCTATTCCACATTTGGTGCTGTAAAAGTCTACTCCAACTCAATGTAAAAAAATGTAACTCAATAACTTTCAGTAGGAAAAATGAAACTATATCTACAAACATACATCTAGGAAATCAACTTGTATAAAAATGTAAAATTGTAAGAGATTTAGGCGTAATCTTAGACTCCAAGCTCACTTTTGTGGAACACCACAATACCATAATCAATAAAGCTAATAGCATGCTGGGCTTTATTAAACGCTTCAGTCATAATTTCAAAAACAATTCCAAAACAATCTATTCAAAAACAATTTCTTTTATATGCACTTCGTAAATTAAACTGGACAGCATTTCCTTTACCATCATATGAAGCACGCTGCATGCTCATCAATATACAAACACTTAAAGAACGCCGCGACTTGGCAATGCTTTATTTTATCAGCGACATCATTTCTCAACGCATTCAATCAGCTCCTTTATCGCAATTAAATTTTTATATACCTAGCCGTCAACTACGTTCCAGGAAATTATTTTTAGAAAAACAAGCTAGAACAAATTATGCAAAATACAGTCCAGTCAATCGAATAATGCGCCATTACAATCAATACTGCGAACATCTTGACCTTACTATGTCAAAAAATCAAATCAAATCTCAGCTTTGTCGTAGAAATAATGCGTAGTATGTAAGTGAACATTGTAAACAATTTATATGTAGTCTACATTTGCTTGACGAAATAAATAAAATAAAAAAAATAAAATAAACGATTCATCCATGATACCTCAAGTTTACCTCATGGATGTTGCGACGTTTGGGTCGACTAGTTCGACCTGCTCGGCTCAATATGTTAAAAACATTAATGCCCGAGAATATGCAAATCAGTTTCCACATGCTGCAGATGCGATTGAACGCAAGCACTATGTGGATGACTATTTGGACAGCGTAGACAGCGTAGCGGATGCCATCAAGAGAGCGGAGGAAGTAAAATACATTTACTCCCGCGGAGGTTTTGAAATACACTCATGGTTATCGAACAGTGAGGAGTTTTGGAAACGGGTCGGAGATACTAAGCCCATCACAGAGAAAAGTCTTGCGGTTGCCAGTGATCCGCAAGGGATGGAGCGAATGTTGGGAATGCAGTGGATCCCAACGGAGGACGTTTTCACATATACAGCGGCGTCCGATCCAGTGCCAGTGTGGACGACGAAACGAGAGGTCTTTTCAACCGTTATGAAAATATTCGACTCTTTGGGCTTACTTTCGCATCTCATTGTTCATGGGAAAGTTCTCATACAGGACATTTGGCGTAGTAGGACTGGATGGGATGATCCCGTACCGGAAGCATAAACGGCTCGATGACAAAAATGGACAGAACTGCTTCGTCAGCTGTATTTAGTTCGGATTCCACGTTGTTATTTTCCCGATAAAATATAGCCAGAAATCGAGTCTATTCAGCTACACGTGTTTGTGGACGCGAGCGAATCAGCGTATGCTTGTGCTGCATACTTTTGTGCTATTGTTTCGGGAAAAATCCAATGTTCACTCGTGGCGGGCAAATCGAAAGTAACCCCTCTCAAGAGTTTGACGATTCCAAAGTTGGAGCTGCAAGCGGCAGTGATAGGCGCGCGGTTGCTTAAAAGTATCTGTTCCACTCACACTTTACCCATCCATCAAAAATTTGTCTGGACCGAATCGCGTACAGTGCTTTCATGGATTGTATCTGATCAACGTATCTACCGTCAGTCTGTCTCGGTCCGCGTAGGTGAAATTCTCACTCTGACGAGCCCGGTGGAATGGAGATGGATCGCTAGTAAGCAGAACGTGGCGGACGAGGCAACAAAATGGGGATCCGGCCCTAATCTAGAACCCGATAGTCGGTGGTTTCGAGGGTCCAGTATTCTACATGATTCTCAGAACCGATGGCCAAAACAACCAGAAGTGATTTCCGGTACCATAGAGGAACGGCGAGTTTGTGTAATTCAGCATACGGAAACAGTAAAGCTTATTTCGTGGGACAGGTTTTCGCGATGGACCAGATTATTGCGTACGGTGGGTTATGTTTTGCGTTACGTGGACAATCTTCGATTGAAGCGCATCGCACTCCCAATCAATGTGAAATTCTTACAGCAAAAAGAGTTGCAGATGGCGAGTCGGACGAAGCAGAGTCAAGCGGTGGGTCGCCTTATTCACCTGTGAGTGCAAGCAACGAGTTAAAATGCGAAATGGAATCGATCAACGGACAGTTGTCGGAAACCTTTACTAATACCAACACAAAATGGTTGTTTAATCCACCTTCTTCTCCACACATGGGGGGATAGTGGGAATGGCTTGTGCGTTCGGTGAAGATAGCCTTTGCGGCCATGAGTACGTCCAGATGCCCTGATGAAGAGACGTTCGCTACTATATTAGCCGAAGCCGAAGGAATTGCCAACTCCCGACCTCTTACATTTTTTCCTTTAGACGTTGGTACCCAGGAAGCCCTCACACCGAATCATTTTATCTTAGCAAGCTTCAGTGGTGTGATATAACCAACGAAGACTCCGATCGAACTAAGAGCTATGTGCAAGAGTTATTGGAACCTTTGCCGGCATTTGATTGATCTGTGTTGGCGAAGATGGGTTCAAACCTCTACGGGAACTGTACTGAGACCGGCCACTAAGCTTGCTCGTTTGGACTTAGAGGAAAGTAAAACTGTACCGTATTCCGAGAACCAGTGTTACGGATCGGAGGATGTTACGGCTTGCGCGGCCGGTCCCAACGAGCCCCATCAGTCTGTTGAGTTTTCAAGCGAGCGAGAACAAGAAGTGTGAGCACAAAAGGTGACTTAGCTGTAAAATAGGAAGATTTGTTCAGACTTAATATAAACACATTGAACTTGCCTTACGTTTAGACGCGTGGATTCGGTAGATAAAATCTATTGATTATTGTTACAGCGGAAGTGAATTGAATTATCTTTAACAGTGAGTAAGCTAAGCATATATTTCTAAATCAAATACCTAAACTAGTATACCATTTACAGCTGAATTTGATTTGTATTGTTGGGATGTACGGTAATTAAAATTTAAAAATTTCTGTTTTCTCGACCGATAGCGATTGCTCACTTGGTTATTGAAGTTGAGTGAGACGATATATATATATATATATATATATATATATATATATATATATATATATATATATATATATATATATATATATATATATATATATATATATATATATATATATATATATATATATATATATATATATATATATATGTTGGATAAGTTGGATAATTTTCTTCGATTTACTTGAACCTCCCATGCCGCTCATGAAAGTTGATCGCCACCACAAACATTTTGTGCTTATTCTGCATTCCATAGTAGCTCGTGCATAAGACTTGAATGAAACGACTTTTGATTTCAGTCGGGCCGATTACTCTAAGTTGAATTAGTTGATATCTGAGACAGAATGGACCGAAATTATTCGCGGTGATACAATCGATGACGTCGTTTTATCCTTCTACATAAAATTGTTCGAAATTATTTCGCATAACGTACCAATAAAGCTACGTTCTTCTCAAAAGCAATACAATCAGCCCTGGTGGAACGCTGAACTCCAGATTCTACGAAACCGGTTAAGGAAGGTAAAAAATCGATACTTTAAAACTAAGTGTAAATGGCATAAAGCAAAGTCACGTGAACTAGAGCGTCAATACAACTCTTTACACGTGACTTCGTTTCGTAACTACATACAGCGCATCGAGAATAATGTGAAGGTCAACCCTAAGACTTTTTGGAAGTATATCACCAGTCGCAGAAAATCGAAAGATATACCAATTAACGTTCGTTATAATGGTGAATCAGCCGATACATCACTGGGTACTGCAAACCTATTCTCGTCGTTCTTTCAAAGTGTGCTAAGTAATAACTCACCACCCTTGACAGACTCCTACTTGAGCGGTCTGCCCCATTACAATCTCAACATACCACGTATAGTTTTCAGTCAACAAGAAGTTATCCGAAGAATGTTGTCTATCGATGATTCAAAAGGTGCAGGTCCTGACGGATTACCACCTTTCTTCATCAGAAATTGCGCAGCCTCTCTTGCTTCCCCGGTTTCTCTTATTTTCAACCGATCTCTCAGCGAATGCGTCTTTCCGATTGCATGGAAAACTGCATCAATAACTCCGATTCACAAAAGTGGTAACATTCACGATGTAAGTAATTACCGATCGATTTCAATTCTCAGCTGCCTACCAAAAATATTAGAAAGCATGTTGCATGATATCCTGTACGAGTCAGTGCATCCCATAATTGCTGAAGAACAACACGGGTTTGTAAGAAAACAACAAATCTTATGTGCTACGACCACAACAAATCTTATGTGCTACGTTTCTAATTTGATCGATCACATGGAGAGAGAGACGCTATTTACTTCGACTTGTCCAAAGCTTTCGACAGAGTCCCTCATCGTTTTGTTGTCGAGAAATTAAATAAACTTGGATTCCCGGATTGGCTGACACGGTGGATTTGGACTTACTTAACTGGACGCAGTGCTTTCGTGCGTATCGGACATACAATATCTTGTCTTTTCGAAATATCTTCAGGTGTTCCTCAAGGAAGCCATCTTGGTCCACTGCTTTTTGTTCTATTTATAAACGACCTCTTTTCTTTTTTTTTTTTTTACTTTTTCTCGTTTGCGTTCTTCGATTGCTTTCGACTATGAAATCTCATCTCTGACCATTGAACGAGTTGCCGTTATAAAGGATCTCGGCGTTTATTTGGATGGCAAATTGAGATTTTCGGAGCACGTTGCACTAACCGCCGCTAAGGCTTTCTAGATACTGGGTTTTATTCATCGAAATACACACGCCTTCGAAGATGTGTACTGTCTAAAAACTCTGTATTGATCAGTCGTCAACAGCATATTAGAATATGCCGCACCAGTATGGTCACCGTATCACAGCGTACACATCAAGAGAATTGAGAGCGTGCAAAGGTGTTTTTTCGTGAATACGACTTACTTTACTATTTGTTGTGAATACGACTTACTTTAAATATGATCACAATTTTATGATAAAATTATCAATTGTGTGACCTACTCTCAAATAATTCAACATTAAACTTTTCTGAAATGTTCGGTATAAACGAGTATCAAAGGGGATAATCCATAAGGCGCATTTGCCTTGCTCGTATTTTTAAAGCTCATAACTCAGTGATCTGTGAAAGGATTTATATAATCTAACTACCACTAGAATCGAAATTTTTCAACTTAAACGTGTATAGCAAAAGCATTGAAGTATTTCAATAGTACACAATTGAAAAACCTGTCTTATTTGACCCATGTCAAAACCAGCCAATCAGAACAAAATATCTGCTGCTGTACAACCAATCGTTTGAGAGAAATATTCCGAACAGTGCTTAATATCATAGTGAGTTCCACAATTTGGTACTTCTGAAAGGCAGGAATGAATCCTGTACAGCATCCTGATAGTTTTTTTCAATGAAATGCAAATCCGAAATGAAATAATCGAAATTAAAATTCTGTATGCGGCTTTTTTATAGCCGTTAGGACCGCCCAATAGTGAAAAAGCTACAAACGAAATCACGTAAAAACAAGCCTCTCAACAAAAATTGGATCAGTTTGGATTCTATCGCCACTGCGAGCAGATGTATTTTGTGTTGTTTGCAAAGCTAGTTTCGCTTTCGGCAAGAGCGATTACGTCACAGCTGCCAGTCATTTGCATGGATGAAAAAGCAACGGTGGAAAGCATTACACAAAATAAGCCGTTCTAATGGCTCTAAAAGTTTTCTAAAGAACTATTAGGATTTCTTGCTCGCAAATCGAAGGGAAATATCCTCAGTTTAATGTAAATCTAGAACTGTTTGATTTGATTTTTGCACTTTTCGCTGTGTGAAATTCACAGTAATCTAGATCAAGTGAAGCCTTCTTTGTTTTTGCGAAAAATGTGGAAAAGGGGAATGCTTGCATAATTCATACAATTGATCAACTAATTGATATTCGGAAGTGTTAAGGAACACAGTCAGTTGTTTTCGTATTCACGACATTCAGTTATGTGTCTGACATTACCCACCCGCCTTTTTTATAGGCTACGCTTTACGTCTGTTACCTTGGACCGATCCAGTTCATCATCCTTCCTACGAAGATCGTTGTCGACTTATCCAACTTATCCAACATATATATATATATATATATATATATATATATATATATATATATATATATATATATATATATATATATATATATATATATATATATATATATATATATATATATATATATATATATATATATATATATATATATATATATATATATATATATATATATATATATATATATATATATATATATATATATCTATATATATATATATATATATATATATATATATATATATATATATATATATATATGTTGGATAAGTTGGATAAGTCGACAACGATCTTCGTAGGAAGGATGATGAACTGGATCGGTCCAAGGTAACAGACGTAAAGCGTAGCCTATAAAAAAGGCGGGTGGGTAATGTCAGACACATAACTGAATGTCGTGAATACGAAAACAACTGACTGTGTTCCTTAACACTTCCGAATATCAATTAGTTGATCAATTGTATGAATTATGCAAGCATTCCCCTTTTCCACATTTTTCGCAAAAACAAAGAAGGCTTCACTTGATCTAGATTACTGTGAATTTCACACAGCGAAAAGTGCAAAAATCAAATCAAACAGTTCTAGATTTACATTAAACTGAGGATATTTCCCTTCGATTTGCGAGCAAGAAATCCTAATAGTTCTTTAGAAAACTTTTAGAGCCATTAGAACGGCTTATTTTGTGTAATGCTTTCCACCGTTGCTTTTTCATCCATGCAAATGACTGGCAGCTGTGACGTAATCGCTCTTGCCGAAAGCGAAACTAGCTTTGCAAACAACACAAAATACATCTGCTCGCAGTGGCGATAGAATCCAAACTGATCCAATTTTTGTTGAGAGGCTTGTTTTTACGTGATTTCGTTTGTAGCTTTTTCACTATTGGGCGGTCCTAACGGCTATAAAAAAGCCGCATACAGAATTTTAATTTCGATTATTTCATTTCGGATTTGCATTTCATTGAAAAAAACTATCAGGATGCTGTACAGGATTCATTCCTGCCTTTCAGGAGTACCAAATTGTGGAACTCACTATGATATTAAGCACTGTTCGGAATATTTCTCTCAAACGATTGGTTGTACAGCAGCAGATATTTTGTTCTGATTGGCTGGTTTTGACATGGGTCAAATAAGACAGGTTTTTCAATTGTGTACTATTGAAATACTTCAATGCTTTTGCTATACACGTTTAAGTTGAAAAATTTCGATTCTAGTGGTAGTTAGATTATATAAATCCTTTCACAGATCACTGAGTTATGAGCTTTAAAAATACGAGCAAGGCAAATGCGCCTTATGGATTATCCCCTTTGATACTCGTTTATACCGAACATTTCAGAAAAGTTTAATGTTGAATTATTTGAGAGTAGGTCACACAATTGATAATTTTATCATAAAATTGTGATCATATTTAAAGTAAGTCGTATTCACAACAAATAGTAAAGTAAGTCGTATTCACGAAAAAACACCTTTGCACGCTCTCAATTCTCTTGATGTGTACGCTGTGATACGGTGACCATACTGGTGCGGCATATTCTAATATGCTGTTGACGACTGATCAATACAGAGTTTTTAGACAGTACACATCTTCGAAGGCGTGTGTATTTCGATGAATAAAACCCAGTATCTAGAAAGCCTTAGCGGCGGTTAGTGCAACGTGCTCCGAAAATCTCAATTTGCCATCCAAATAAACGCCGAGATCCTTTATAACGGCAACTCGTTCAATGGTCAGAGATGAGATTTCATAGTCGAAAGCAATCGAAGAACGCAAACGAGAAAAAGTAAAAAAAAAAGAAAAGAGGTCGTTTATAAATAGAACAAAAAGCAGTGGACCAAGATGGCTTCCTTGAGGAACACCTGAAGATATTTCGAAAAGACAAGATATTGTATGTCCGATACGCACGAAAGCACTGCGTCCAGTTAAGTAAGTCCAAATCCACCGTGTCAGCCAATCCGGGAATCCAAGTTTATTTAATTTCTCGACAACAAAACGATGAGGGACTCTGTCGAAAGCTTTGGACAAGTCGAAGTAAATAGCGTCTCTCTCTCCATGTGATCGATCAAATTAGAAACGTAGCACATAAGATTTGTTGTGGTCGTAGCACATAAGATTTGTTGTTTTCTTACAAACCCGTGTTGTTCTTCAGCAATTATGGGATGCACTGACTCGTACAGGATATCATGCAACATGCTTTCTAATATTTTTGGTAGGCAGCTGAGAATTGAAATCGATCGGTAATTACTTACATCGTGAATGTTACCACTTTTGTGAATCGGAGTTATTGATGCAGTTTTCCATGCAATCGGAAAGACGCATTCGCTGAGAGATCGGTTGAAAATAAGAGAAACCGGGGAAGCAAGAGAGGCTGCGCAATTTCTGATGAAGAAAGGTGGTAATCCGTCAGGACCTGCACCTTTTGAATCATCGATAGACAACATTCTTCGGATAACTTCTTGTTGACTGAAAACTATACGTGGTATGTTGAGATTGTAATGGGGCAGACCGCTCAAGTAGGAGTCTGTCAAGGGTGGTGAGTTATTACTTAGCACACTTTGAAAGAACGACGAGAATAGGTTTGCAGTACCCAGTGATGTATCGGCTGATTCACCATTATAACGAACGTTAATTGGTATATCTTTCGATTTTCTGCGACTGGTGATATACTTCCAAAAAGTCTTAGGGTTGACCTTCACATTATTCTCGATGCGCTGTATGTAGTTACGAAACGAAGTCACGTGTAAAGAGTTGTATTGACGCTCTAGTTCACGTGACTTTGCTTTATGCCATTTACACTTAGTTTTAAAGTATCGATTTTTTACCTTCCTTAACCGGTTTCGTAGATTCTGGAGTTCAGCGTTCCACCAGGGCTGATTGTATTGCTTTTGAGAAGAACGTAGCTTTATTGGTACGTTATGCGAAATAATTTCGAACAATTTTATGTAGAAGGATAAAACGACGTCATCGATTGTATCACCGCGAATAATTTCGGTCCATTCTGTCTCAGATATCAACTAATTCAACTTAGAGTAATCGGCCCGATTGAAATCAAAAGTCGTTTCATTCAAGTCTTATGCACGAGCTACTATGGAATGCAGAATAAGCACAAAATGTTTGTGGTGGCGATCAACTTTCATGAGCGGCATGGGAGGTTCAAGTAAATCGAAGAACAGTGGATCATTCGTGAGAGCGAGATCTAATAACCGTTCGTTGAAGTTATTTAGATTATTGATCTGGTATTGTCGGTTAGCCAACAGATTTTCCACTAGAACGATTTCCTGTTCTGATGATGCATTTGCTGGTAGCAGTGAATTCGAACTACCAATCCAAATGTGGCAAATTATAGTCTCCCATCACTACAATAAAATCACTTTCAGCTGCATGTTCGAAGATGTCTTGAATGCAAGACGAATGGACCTTATACAAAGCCACGTTCGAGTTAGGCGGTAAACAAATAGTGCAGATCCAAAGGGAAGCGGACTTCAATTTTATTCGAACGGTCACTTGTTCTAGCTGCTGGCAATTGTTTGCAGTGACCGAGATACTGTTCAATTCTTTCTTCACACCAACCAACACACCGCCGCCTCGTTGAAGAGTACTGGTACAATGGCTCCGATCGCATCGATACTAGCAATAGTTTTCGGTGATCTCGCTATTCGAAAAAGACTCATTCAACCAGGTTTCTGTCAGTACCACGATATCGTAGTCACACTGTGTGAGTGTTAAGAACAAGTCATTGGTTTTAGTTCAGAGACCTCTCACATTCTGGTAGTAAATGGTGAGCGAGTGTGGAACGGTAGCGGCCAACTGTTTACTGGCGGTTTCATTGTGCTGCACTTGAGCTGAGGTTGAAATCTGCTGCGAATTTGAGATTGATTGCGTGTGTGAAAGCGATCTGCTGGTCAGCAAAGGATGTTGTTTATGCCGGTTGGAAAATTAGAAGCTCAAAAGTGGAAAATTAGAACCATAATTGGAAAATTAGATGGGATAGCCATTAATCTGTAGGTTTTAATAAGAGCTTTAAAATAAAAATTATCAAAAAAATCGAAACCCTGATTTATTTAATTTTTTTTTGTCATTTTGAAATTATTGAGAACAAAAATTTTTTTTCAGTGTATATTTTTTTTAGAGTGCCCTATTGATTCCCTACAATTTCTACTATGGATCCTGCTGACACTAAGAATCCTTCCAGATCGGGGCTCGAACAGACGACAGCTGGCTTGTAAGACCAGCGTTCTATGCATTGAACCGCCAACCCGGGACTGTAGGTTTTAATAAGAGCTTTAAAATAAAAATTATCAAAAAAAAATCGAAACCCTGATTTATTTTTAACTTAATTTTTAATGTGAAACACATCTTTATTTTCTATATAAGGGTGCAAATCAGAAACTCAAAGAAAAATACACGTAGAAATGTGATCAGGTTTTAAACACTTATAGCTCAGTCTACTTTGCATCAATTATTAATATTATTTCAACATCTGATTGGAAACGTTTCTAAGTTTCGATTTGAATGCCACGTATTTTCAATTATATATGATTGAAATTTTGATTAGTAGCGAGTAGTGTCCTATTTTGTCTGCTAAAAATCTCCGGCATATCGGATTTCACTGACATAGACGACGGTTTTGAAGGAGTAAGCGATATTTCAAAGGGAAAGCATCGCTCTGATTGGTCAATCGATGCAAAAGCGAAGCTGTTTGAAGCACGCGAATCTGTAAATAGAAGCGAAATTATAGCTAACGTTTCAGTCCTACGCGTAGCATGCTAGAGGTAGGTTGTTGCTAAACAGCAAGACAAAAAGTGCCATAAAACGGTTTGTAGCTTTAATTGGTATACTCTGATCTTGTGTCATGCAAGCTCGGATAAAATTCCATGTTCCATGAAATTGACAACTACCCCAGGATAAATTTTGAGTGCTTAAGATTAATTTCTAATTTATATAAGATGAACTCGATTGATAATGAGAAAAAGTTTATCACTTCAATATATTTGGGATATTAGTGTAATTTCGTCGGCTATATACAAATCAAGACAAACGATGTTCGGTGTTGGTTCCTAATCAAGATCAATCAGATTCAAGAGGGTGACAATTAATTGAACTTTTTGATTGTAGATCATTAGAAATTTTGGTTGCATTGTTCCACTTCAATGGCTCGAACAACCCCGTAGGGTTGATCCTTGTAGTTTTTTGTTCGTTTTGAAATTATTGAGAAAAAAGTCAAATTTTTTTTTCAGTGTATATTTTTTTATAGTGCCCAATCGATTCCCTACACACCTCTTCCTGAACGCCATTTTTGTACAATTAACGGTACGAACTACAACGATTTGAAAAAGGCAATTTCTGTGAAATGCAAAAATACACACGCCCTTTTTAAAAATCAGTCGTGAGTCGGATTGCCCTCTCCATCGGTTCAAAACTTATGGTTTGCCATACTGAAGCCATGGGCAAAGTTTCATCCAAATCGGAGAAGCTCGATTCTGATTTTGCTGGAATTGGTCAGTATCTGTCAAATTTGACCTTGAAAACAGAACATGTTTCCAGACTTAGATTTCACACGGTAATAGTTATCCAACAAGCCATAGATTGTTAAAAGACGTCCATTTATAACGGAGATATCGACATTTTTGTGTAAGCATCTTTTCCCCCTATTCCAGCAGTAGGAGTTTTGTGTATTATATGACAAAGCAATGCTTTGGAGCAGGCCCGTATCCAGGATTTTATTTCGGGAGGAGCTTAAAGATTCAAAAATAATGTTACTGAAGATTGCATATGAATCGAATTCTCGGTGTGCCTTTTACGGCTGTTTTACACATACACTTTAAACTTTTCCACTGGAACTGATATTGTATTACATTCCATCACGTTTACTGTCTTGTTATTTCTGTAACACATGTCTGATACATTGGAAATAATTATATGTTTTTGATTTCGGGAGGGGCCAGGGCCAACCTTTTTCATGACAATCTGAATCGGACCGAATTTAGCACGGTTTGTTTTTGGCAACATAATCATTTGGATATAACATATGTAAAATAGATGATGGCAGCATTTTTCAGTTGAAAGCAATTCCATAATTATATTGATTTAAACTACTTACAGCAATAAATGTTGAATGAACATAACACCCATATACCATTCGAATCAGTTCGTCAAGATCAGCAAATGCGTGTGTGACAATTAATTTCACTCAATTTTCTCGAAGATGACTCAACCGTTTTCTACAAACTCAAATTCATATCAAAAGTCGTATGCTCCTAAACAAGGATCCTGAATTACGTTTGGATCCGATTTCTGGTTCCGGAGTCATATACCAATCGATTCAGCTCAACGAGCTGAGCAAATGTCCGTCCATGCGCGTGTGTGTATGTGTGTGTGTGTATATGTGTTGTCAACAAAAAGGTCGAGATCTCAGAGATGACTGGACCGATATTTTTCAAACTAGTTGCAAATGCAGGTCTCCCAGTCACCCTCAACGCTATTGAATTTCTCTAAGATGGCTACACTGATTTTTAAAACTTTCGAATCCATTTCATTTGATTCGAAATTTTTGAAAAGAATCTTAGAGAAGCTAAAAGAAGGCCAAAACGAGTTTGATAAACGAACATTCAAATTTAAATAAACTTATAGTCCCATACTAAATTGGTGAATTTTATCCGATCCCGACGTCCAATTTTGAAATTACAGGATGGTGAGTTTTTAAAATTCAAACCGTCCGAAGATGAGGATACCAAAAAATCTTCAAAGTTCAATTTATTCGTCATACTAATTCCTGACTTATGCAGACGACCTGAAATTGTACCTCGTTGTTCGCACTGTGGAGGATTGTTGGCACTTGAAATCGTTCGTAGATTGGTGTAGTCGAAACAAACTTATGTTCAACGTCGCAAAATGTCAGGTGATCACGTTTCACCGTACTCTGAGGCCTGTTAAATTTGATCACATCGATGGCACAGTCTTGACTAGAGTTACCCAGGTTCGCGATTTGGGAATACTGCTAGATGAAAAATTATCATTTGATTTGCAACGATCACAGATCATCTCAAAAGCACCACGTCAATTGGGCTTTATCAGTAAAATCGCTAAGGATTTTAGAGATCCTCACTGTTTAAAAGCTTTGTATTGTTCACTTGTCCAGGCCGGACATGAATAGACCATTCTAGAGAATGTTTCAGTAGTTTGGATTCCTTATCAACTTTCGTGAAATATACGCATTGAAAGAGTTCAAAAACGATTCGTTCGTCTGGAATTACGAAACTTACCTTGGCAAAATCCTACAAATCTGCCGCCATATCAGGATAGATGTCAACTATTAAGAATCGATACGCTTCAATTCAATGGGGAATTTTATGCTCCTGAATTACGTCTGATGTAAATTTTCGGAGACCGAATAGGACACTACGGAATACAACACTGCTTCAGCAGAGATTTCACAGGACTCGTTTTGGCTCTAATGAACCGATTACTGCTTCCATTCGAACTTTCAGCGCTGTTGAGGATCTTTTCGAGTTTGGTGAATCATCTAGTCATTTCACGAAAAAACTGAAACGATCCACTGTGATTTGAATTTTCAAGATATTATTTTATTAGTGACATTTGTGATACTAGCTTTAAGTTACATTGTGTTTTATTACTTTCGTTTATGTGTTTTATACAATTGTTTTTGGTACCTTAATGACTGTGCACAGCACCCTTTTTCATGACATTTAAATTTTAGCACGTTTTTGTTTTTGGCAACATAATCCTTCGAATATAACATATGTATCAGAAAGATGGCAGTATTTTCAAATTCAAAACATTGTTATATTTTCAAATTCCGGAATGCCTCGAAGTGTACCGTTTTGTCGTTTACTCGTAAACGCTCACTGATTACCTACGACTATAGCATCTCGCACAATATACTGAAACGTGAATCTTCCGTGAAAGATTTGGGTATCATTCTTGATTCCAAGCTGGACTTCAAAAGTCACATCGATTATGTGATTTCGAAGGCCTCCAAGCTATTGGGTTTCGTCTTTCGTGTTACCAAGAGCTTTACTAATGTATACTGTCTTAAGGCATTATATTGTGCTCTTATCCGTTCGACGCTAGAATATGCAGCTGTTGTCTGGACACCTCACTATCAAATCGACATTGCACGCATCGAAACTATCCAGCGTAAATTTGTTAGATTCGCTCTGCGCAATTTACCTTGGAGGGATCCCACTAATCTTCCTAGCTACAAAGATCGTTGTAAGCTTATTGACCTGGATCTACTATCTGTTCGTCGGAATGTCTCCAAAGCCGTTTTTGTTGCTGATTTATTACAATCACGTATCGATTGTCCCGAACTTCTGCAATTGATTAATCTGGACATTCATCGACGTAATCTACGCTCTCATCGTTTCTTGAGTTTACCCATTGCACGAACAAATTATGGTTACAATGAACCATTTTCCAGTATGTGCAGGACATTCAATAGCTGCTCCAATGTTTTCGACTTTCATCTATCCCGAAATATGATCAAACGATTGTTTCATTGCCACTTGTCAGATTAACTTTGGATCAGGTTTTGTCTGTAACCGTTTGTATTTTTGTTCAACCTAGTGATGGTTGAACAAAAATACAAAAATTTCTCTCATCACCGTTGGAAACTACTCAGATTTGCTCGATGATATTAACCCTTTCGCTCCCCTTCTCATTTTCTTCGTCTTCTTTATTTCTATTGGAAACTAATCAGATTCGCTTGCAAATACTAACCCGCTCGCACATCCTTATTTCCTCCGTCTTCCACCATCTTTTCGATTACTAATTAGATCTACTTGCCGATTCTAACCCCGTCTTTCTCTCCGTCTTCCACCATCTTTTCGACCACTAATTAGATCTACATGCCGATTCTAACCCCGTTGTTCGACCATGCTTACTTTCCACCTCCTTCACCTACCTTCATCATCCATTTACCTATCCCCTTTTCTCCGCCAGTTGAAGCAAGAACACTATTGCTGCCCTGTAGTGCTTGGTGTCATCAACTAGATATAGGGTTATAGGTTTAGTTTTAATTATAAGTTTTTATTGTTAGTGTTAAGCCTTATTGTATCTGTTGGATCATTGTAATCTGTTGATACGAAAGATGAGGAGGTTTTATGCCTGCTAGAGAGAGAGATTGCCAAGTTTCATCTCCATCGGGCTTTTCCCTGCTCCCAAAAAATAAACAAAAATAAACAAAATATTCAAATTTTATATTGATTTATACTGCTGGCAACAATAATTGCTGGGAGAGCACAATTTCTTACACCTTTATACCGTTTAAAGAAGTTCGGCGAAGAAAGCAAATTTGTGTGCGAAAAATAATTTCAATAATTTTTGTCGGATATGGCTTAATTGATTACTACAAACTTTGGATCCGATTTCTGGTTCCGGAACTACAGGATGATATATGAAGTAAAATTAAAACAATGCTAGTAGATGGATGAACCGATTTCGTCCATGTACCATTCCAATAAAAGATCTTGAGGTACCATAAAAATTGCTACTTTTTTAATCTGATTCAGGAGATTAGTGTAAAAACTTCACAGGGTGATTAGTGTAAAAACTTCACATAAAATTATCAGATTTATTTTGAGAGTCGATGATAAAAAATACTTATTTCAGTTTTAACGGTATTCGGTTTTCGATTCCGGAAGGTACCCAAAAATTTTATGTGGAACGCACTACGATTTCTCTAAGATGGCAAAACTGTTTTTCAAAAATGTTGAATAATGAAATGGTTTACAATCCATTAGTCGAATTTACCTTACTTCGGCTACACCGATTTCCGTATTTCGTTTTCGAAAGTATCGGAAATAGAGAAGATAAAAGAAGGCAAAAATGAATTTAATAAACAAAAATTCTAATGAAAATAATCCCATGGTACCCGATCACTCACTTGGCGGTTGACGGTTCAATGAATAGAGCGCTGGTCTTACAAGTCAGTTGTCGTATGTTTAAGCTACATTCTGGAAGGATTCTGGAACTAGTCATGCAATTCTGAACGCTGAGAATTGGCTACAAAGTCTGTTGAAACAGAAAGGACAAATTCATCAAAAGGATAGTAATGACTTTGTACGGGCAAGTCGATTCTACTTGAATGCATAAGCTATGAGTACGGCTTGATAAACATGGATAATTATACATTGTTCGTTATTTATTAAAGTTTGGACCACCAACTATCTCAAATATATAGTTTTATCTATTCGAATCGATGCGTCCTGTACACTGCACAGTGGTCCAGGATGCAAAATTAGCAGGAAACAATTGTTTACGCTTTTATTATTGGCCTCAGAGATTTGAAGTCTTCGGCACATTAGTTCAACTTAATAAACTGCGTTTTTCGGCCATAGTGGTTTTAGGGTGATCCTAAAACAAACTATGAATTAAAAAATTATTTCAAAATCTGGATGAGATAGAACAATGCGTCCTTCTACAATAATTTAGAATAATCAATTTGAGGCAACTTTGTCGAAGATATTGGTTGTGTATCTTTAACCGTTTTTGTAATAGAACGATTAACATATCCTTAGTTAGGGTGCTTCTTAAAAAAACAGTTTTTATTAAATAACTTTTTCATTTGAATTTTCTCAATGAAGTAATGTTCTAAGAAATACAGAAGCCTAAAAAGGCGCAACTTTTAGTGGAAGAAGAGTTTGTTCATACTACCTGGTTCAATAGTTATGACAGATTTTAACAAAAAAATACTCCTTTTTTAAATAACGGTTTCTAAAAATGGGGCAATCCGAAAAAAAAATTTTTGATTGCATTTGATAGTTTGTACTTTTTTATATAAAATGAGAAAAAATTGGAAAACAGTTATTTTTCTATCTCAATTAAATCAAAATTTCGTGCAAGTACGTTTTTGTACGTTCTCATATAGCATGATAGTGAAGAATATTTTATTTGAACAATTTTAACAAGTCATTTAGGGGTTAACTTAAGTTGTGCCGATTAATAAGTGTTTTGCAAATAGCATTAACTTTACATCTACATAGCGGTTCAAGTTGAACTGTTTAAGTTTGCATTAAGCAGTTCAATTTGAACTGCTCTGCACTGACGAGTCTAAGACGAAACGTAAAGAAAAGTAAATTTTAACGAGGTTATCAACCCTGCTTTCATACCATGGGCTCAACTACAAAAAAGTCGTTAAAAGTTCCGTTTTGCGCGTTGTGACAGTACTGCTGAATTGTTAAAGCGTGTTCATTCGTTTGAGATTGACTGCGGTGAAAAATAATACGAATTAAGTTTTACAAGATCACATCACAACTTCATGATGAATCAAGTTTTTGTTTAACATATACCGATGCTTAAATTTACAATAACACCGTTGTCTGTCAAATGATGTTCATTTAGCGTAGTGTGTGTGATTATGTTATGTTCGTGTGAAACCTAAAGCGGCCCATACACGTTCAGTTTTCCGGACAGTTCAGATGAACCTTGGGTCTACGAATCAGTGAGCCTCGGCCAGGGGGAGGAAACAGCGATAATGTTGCGAGGCGGTTTTTTTGAAAGAAGAAAGATAGTTGCTAAAATTACAGGACTGGATCATGATTTATTGGAAAGATTTTATGTTATACTTTCACTAATTAACAGCAAATGGAGATCGATGTGGTGTCTTTCAGTATATATATGGTTGGTACGCTTTGTCACCAACTGTACACAAATTACTCGTGCATGGAGTGGCTATTGCACAATATGCAATTCTTCCAATTGGAATGTTCTAAGAAGAAGAAGCAGAAACAAGAAACAAATGCATTCGAAGATTTAGGGAAAATAATACAAGAAAATTCAACAGACAGGTCAACTAAGAAGATCTGTTCTTACGGCTTCTAATGACTTCTGATCTCATCATTTCTCTGAAAAACAAAACAAACAAAAATACTAACAAAGTTTTCCTTCCAGCAAATACGCGGCATCTAATACTGTAATATGATACTTGTTAATATACTTATTGTTCCAATTAGTTTTACTAAGTAGTTTTGTAAAATCCCCTTCCTTTCCATGGCCACTTATAAGAAACACTTGGAAATTGATTTGTTGGCGCTTTTCACCATGTAATTGCATATAAATGAAATGAAATTTAGAAGATTTCTCTGAGAGCCCCATTGAAACTGAGTGTGAAAAACACAAACGTTTGATTGGTATATGATGTTCGGCTCTACGGACCTCTGTTCAAAAATCAGTTTTAACAGTGATTGTAAAACCTTTCTTTATAAGAAAGATAAAATGTTTAAAAGGTACATCTTATTATACGTACAACAAATGTCCAAAGAATAGATGGTAAATATTTGTCATGAAATATCCTTTTTCTAACACTCCTTAGTATATTACTAAGCTAGATGTTATACGATAACGTACAAAAATACTTGCACGAAATTTTGATTTAAATGAGAT
Organism: Malaya genurostris; assembly: GCF_030247185.1. Taxonomy (NCBI): domain Eukaryota; kingdom Metazoa; phylum Arthropoda; class Insecta; order Diptera; family Culicidae; genus Malaya; species Malaya genurostris. The sequence goes on from NC_080572.1 coordinate 144,645,076, forward strand.
AGAAAAATAACTGTCTTCCAATTTTTTCTCATATTATATAAAAAGTACAAACTATCAAATGCAATCAAAATTTTTTTTTCGGATTGCCCCATTGTTAGAAACCGTTATTCAAAAACGGCGTATTTTTTTGTTAAAATCTGTCATAACTATAAAAAATTACAGCATATTTTCGGAAACAACAAAAATTTAAATCGTTGTTTAGAGTACGATGAAAAAAATCGTATAAAATCTATAAAATTTGAACAAAAACTAGTAGAATTTGTACGTCAAATTCGTTACCAACAGGTGGCCGTACGAACCGTCTTCGATTATACCGGTTCTTAGGTTCCGGTACCAGAAGTGAACCCACTTCGTTTTCTAATGGATGGCCTAACCGATCAAAGAACTGTTTCATTCTGTATGTTATATTAATTAATGCAATCTTCGAAGAAAATATTAGATAATCTAAGTTTACGCGAAATTTACGCTCTTTTACACAATACCTATAAAAAGTTTAAAACACATATTCGCTCCTAAATGGCCGTCTAGAAAATGTAAATGAGTTACGATAATGCAACAGCTTCTAGAAATCAGAAGAGGTACGTGTTAGTAGTACAGCCCAATACTTGAACAAAGATAACTTTAGGTTGCTAATGTTTTGATGTGATGTGATGATGCCTTTCTCATATTACACGTACTCCCATAGATACTACTGTGCTATAATTATAAAACTTTTGGTTGAATTTTGTATAAAAGGAGGAAAATTCGAGGATAAACTGGCATAACCTGCAGATTGAAACAGCTTCGAGCTAAATATAGATTGGTTCCTTTATTTTGCTTCGTCACTTTGAATGATAAAGGATTTCGACCAAATGTTTTCGGCAGCATATGCATATCAAAATGATAATATGGCCAACTCAAAGAATTTTGTTTGTTTTACATCATCATGTATAGAAACACGTTCTTGAAATTAAAATTTCCATATAACTTCGGACATCTAGTCGGTTGAAATTCAATGAAGTTATATGAAAAAATTAGACCTTCATTTGATTCTAAGTTCCTGGAAATCGGTTTCGCAAGCTCCTAGAGGATCAAGTGCATTATTTTTCACATACCCAAGCAGACGTTTTATGATCTCAAGTGTCATTAATAAAAAGTAATACTATTTTAATGAACGTGTAAGGTGCAGTAATGACGAGTTTTCTATGCAAATTTGGAATATCATTACTTAGTGATCATTAAAAATGACATATTTATATATATATATATATATATATATATATATATATATATATATATATATATATATATATATATATATATATATATATATATATATATATATATATATACATATATACATATGTATATATATATATATATATATATATATATATATATATATATATATATATATATATATATATATATATATATATATATATATATATATATATATATATATATATATATATATATATATATATATATATATATATATATACCTTTTAACGGGCATCTACTAGAGTAGATTAGATTTTGTAACATCGTTCACAGCGAATTATCATTACGAAATTGTTCCTCCAGTGCATCGGCCCATGTTAATTCTTCTTTGATGTCGGGTCGGTTTGTTTCATTGGTCCATTACATTGCATTCAGAAGAATCCGAGAGGTCCGAAAATTTCGAGTTTTTCTCATCGACGTTATCCAATAATAAGTCATCCATATCTATAATGTCACTTGTATATTGCTCGGCCTTCTCTTTGAAAAGCTAAGCCATTTTTACCATGTTTGAAACAGTATCGATAGTTATAGAAAATATTTGGTTCAACGTGATGTTAAAATATATATATACCTACTTCAACTTATTATACTTATTTGCAATATAACGATCATTATAGATTTTTATTGTTATTTTTTATAACTTTAGGTATCCTTGTTGAATTTTTGGGATAGGATAAAGCCCAAAGCTGAGCCACAATCCAATACAACACAAACAAACATCATTGAGACATCACCTGTGCCAACCTACAAGCGCTGTAACAGATCGGCTGAAAATTTCGTATCGTTTCTATGAGAGGGCGCCACTAGAATTATATCCATACCATTTTCAGTTAATACCAACCTTCAAAAGATACGTGTATAAATTTGACAGCTGTCTGATTATTAATTTGTGAGATATTGCATTTTGAGTGAAGCTACTTTTGTTATTGTGAAAAAAAATGGAAAAAAAGAAATCTCGTGTGTTGATGAAACACTACTTTTTGATGAAAAAAAGTGCCGCCGATACCAAAAAATGGCTTGATGAGTGTTATCCAGACTCTGCACCGGGCGAAGCAATAATTCGTAAGTGGTTTGCAAAATTTCGTACTGGTCATATGAGCACCGAAGACGATGAACGCAGTGGACGTCCAAAAGAGGCTGTTACCGATGAAAACGTGAAAAAATCCACAAAATGATTTTCAATGACCGTAAAGTGAAATTGATCGAGATAGCTGACACCCTAAAGATATCAAAGGAACGTGTTGGACATATTATTCACGAATATTTGGATATGAGAAAGCTTTGTGCAAAATAGGTGCCGCGTGAGCTCACAATCGGTCAAAAACAACAACGAATTGTTGATTCTGAGCAGTGTTTGGAGCTGTTATATCGAAATGAAACCGATTTTTTTCGTCGATATATAACAATCGACGAAACATGGCTACATCACTTCACTCCGGAGTCCAATCGACAGTCAGCTGAGTGGACTGCACGCGATGAACCGAACCCAAAGCGTGGAAAGACTCAACAATCGGCCGGTAAGGTTATGGCGTCTGTATTTTGGGAATCGCATGGTATAATTTTCATCGACTACCTTGAAAAGGGAAAAACCATCAACAGTGACTATTATATGGCGTTATTAGAGCGTTTGAAGGACGAAATTTCAAAAAAACGGCCTCATTTGAAGAAATAAAAAGTTTTGTTTCATCAAGACAATGCACCGTGTCACAAGTCGATGAAAACCATGTTGAAATTGAACGAATTGGGCTTCGAATTGCTCCCTCATCCACCGTATTCTCCAGGTTTGGCCCCCAGTGACTTTTTCCTGTTCTCAGACCTCAAGAGAATGCTCGCTGGTAAAATTTTAAAAGCAATTTTAAAAGTAATCGCTGAAACTGAGGCCTATTTTGAGGCAAAGTACAAATCGTACTACAAAAATGGTATCGAAAAGTTGGAAGATCGCTATAATCGCTGTATCGCCTCTGATGGCAATTATGTTGAATAATAAAAACGAATTTTGGCAAAAAAATGTGTGTTTCTATTAAACGAAACGAACTTTTCAGCCGAACTGTTAGTTCAAATGCAATTTAAGCAAGGTAATTGGAGTTGATACATTCTCTTCCAGTCAACAGACTTCACTGGAGTGGACAATTCGTGCGATCCAGTTCAAAGAGAGGTTTGATGCGGATACAGACTTCAACTTAGTGAAGTATTGGATTACACAGAAATATGCTCTGGTAAATTTTAGAAGTCATTCTCGCTGTCCCACTCAAGAAAATTTACAATTTTCCATATTTTTCATATTGAGCCACCCTACGTTCGTTGAAAATGTCCAGAATTATCAAATTTCAAGTATTATTGATTCACTAATCAATAGAGCATCGGATTTACAATAGTTCAAAAATTGACAATTTCTCATAATGAGCCACCACACGTTCGTTGAAAATATTGAAAATTATCGAATTTAAAATGTTTCTGATATACTATTCAAAAGAGTATTGAATTTGCAATTGATCAAATATTTGCAGTTTTTCATATAGCCACCTTACGCTAGCAGAAAATGTCAAAAATTAACCTTTTCGAACTAATATTCACTCGTCAATAGAGTATCGAATTTGCAATGGATTGAAAAAAATTTACTTTGAACCACCCTACACTCACATAAAGTATCTAAAATTATTTAATTCGAACTTATATTGATTCACCAATCAATGGATCACCGAATTGGCAGTAGTCCGAAATTTTACAATTTTTCATATATAATCACCCCACGGTTGTCAAAAGTCAAACATAGAATTTTCATAAGTCAAAATATTTACAATTTTCTATATTGAGCCACCCCACTCACGCTGGAAACATGATTTTCAATACTGTTTTATGCAATTGTTTCTTTGCACCTAAAAAACTAACACAGCAACATTTTTCATGACATTTCGATTTCAGCACGGTTCATTTTTGGCAACATACTCGTTCGAACATGACATATGTATTAGACAGATGGCAGTATTTTCAAATTCAAAATAATTTCATATTTATATTGATTTATATTGCTTGCAACAATAATTGCTAGAAGAACACAACTTCTTACACCCTTATACCATTCGAAGAAGTTCATCGAGATTAGAAAATTTGTGTGTGAAAATTAAATTCATTAATTTTTCATGGACATGGCTTAACTGATTTCTACAAATTTAGAATCATATGAACAGTCTTATGCTCTCATATAAGATTTCTGAATTTTATTTGGACCCGACTTTTGGTTCTGGAACTACATAATGATATATGTAATGAAATTAAAATAATGTCACTGATTTTGCCTTTAGATGGCTGAACCGATTTCGTCCATTTAATATTCAACTGAAAGGTCTTAAGGTGCCATAAAAATTACTAGTTTTTTAATCAGATCCGACTCCAGGTTCAAGAGATACAGGGTGATTGGTGTAAATTTTTTACATAAAATTATTGGGGTTGATAGATTTAGAGAGTCGATGACCAAATAATCGTATTTCAGTTTTACCGGTATTCGGTTTTTTATCTTGGAAGGAACCCAACAATTTTATTTGGAACGCACTACGATCTCTAAGCTGGCAACACTGATTTTAAAAATTTTGAATCTAATGAAATGGTTTACAATCAATTAGTCTAATTTACCTTACTTCGGCTACACCGACACATATTTCAATTTATTCGTCATAATAATTCATGGACATACGCACTATTTTGGGTTATGCTGGTCTCTGAATACCACTTCTAGAAATACCATAAATAATAGCAGAAACATTAAAAAAGAAATCACTTAATCGACTGTCACTGGTTTAGATTGAAAGCAATAATTTTACGGTTTCATACAATTTCTGTCTTCACAGGAAGAAATTATGAATTTTACAGGTGACATAATTCTACAAACGATACAATTCATAACTATTTAACTTCTCAAATGACGCAATATTCCATTCGTACAGAAATTAACTGGCTCTGAGTGTAATTTGCACTCGGCTAGCAAGAGAGACTCTACGAATTTATACGCACGATTTACCAGTCAAGCAGATATGTGCTTCTGTGGCTCAGTCGACTAACCGGTGTGCTTTGTGATCTAATGTTTTTTCGGTTCAGGTCGCGTTGTTGCTGTCGATCTTTTGATTTTTATTCCATTCCTTTTAAAGCCATGTAATTTTAAAATTACACAATTTTACATGTTCTTGAATATAAATTTGTGTGAAACATGACGCTCCATTTTTGTGCATATGAGAAAATGTAAAATCACAAGAACTTTTCGAACTGTGTTCGATTCGTCTTGCAGTTCCAAAATTTTCATTACAATAAATTTAAACGACGGTCATTAAATAATTCGATGAAAACTACACACTTAGACTTTATTCCCGAGTCTCGCCAAAACTTTGCCGAGATTAAAACAGTCGAGTACTCGGCAATCATCTCGGGAAACATTAAAACAACTGAAATAACTATAATATAAAATACCGAGATCTTCGTCGCTTTCGGAAACAAATTACCGAAATTATCGGTGTTAAAGCATGTGAGCTAATGCCGAGATTTTAAGCCATTAATTATAATAAAATTTTAAATATAAAATAAACGTTCCACTAAAACTCGCTTTATTTATTTCAATATTATGTTGGTTATCATATTATTTCAATATTATGTTGGCTAGGAAATGTAAAATAAGAAAAAACTACAAGGATCAGCCCCATAGGGTTGTTCGAGCCATTGATGTGGAACAAGGCAACCAAAATTTCTGATGATCAACATTTTCAATTAATCGTCACACTTTCGAATCCGCAAATGCACGAGAGTCCGCTTAGATTGATCTTTATTAAGAACCAACACCGAACATGCCAACCCAGATTATAGACTATATTTGTCGTGATTTGTATTTGTTTTGTAGACGACGAAAATACATCAATAGTCCCAATGTATGCAATGTTTGTATGTTTGTACATGCTTGCGATACAGATTCGCCAAGCTTGTGTTCAAGTTTTGTATGCAAGCAGTTTTTTATTGCGTTTCTCTACCATTACTACCATTCTGCGATTTCGGTTGAAGCGATAAACTATTTTCTCATTATCAATCGAGTTCATCTTATATAAATTAGAACGACATAACATGGGATTTCATCCAATTTTTCATGACACAGGATCAGAGCATAGCAATTAAAGCTTCAAATCGTTTTATGGCACTTTTTGTCTTGCTGTCTAGCAGCAACCTACCTCTAGCAAGCTACGCGTAAGACTGAAACGTTAGCTATAATTATATTTATAGCTTGGCATGCAACAGCTTCGCTTTTGCATCGATTGATCAATCAGAGCGCTGCTTAGCCTTTCATATATCGCTTACTCCTTCAAAACCGTCGACTATGGCAGGGAGTATGCCGGAGATTTTTTTCAGACAAAATACGACACTGCTAGCAATTAATCAACATTTCAATGATATACAATTAAAAATACATGGCTATGAACATTCAAATCAATACGTAGAAATATTTCCAATCAAATGGTGACATGATATTAATAATTGATACAAAGTTGACTGAGCTGTAATTGTTCAAAACCTGACCACATTTCTACGTGTATTTTTCTTGAGTTTCTAATTTGCACCCCTATATAGTAAACAAAAATGAGTTCCACATTAAATATATGTCCCATAAAGAAAATATTGCCAAACATATATGCCGTAGAATGGATGCACTACCATGTTATTTACAGTAGAGTACTCAATTTGATTTTCCCCAGAAAATCAGATTCCGGCTACAACGAAGGTAATGTCTCAATAAAACATTGAATGTTAAAAGAAATATATCATACCGGAGTCCGATCAATTTCTTGCAGTAGATTAGCGTTGCGAGGATCTTCATCCCGTAAGAATGCTACGGGGGATTTCTTGTCACGAATAATCGTCGAACATTTAACAAATTTGTTATTAAGGTGAAATGAAGCGGAATGCGAAAATCGCGTTTTTGATCAATTATTCAAAAACTAGACCGATTTTCGAAAAACCAAAAACACTTAAGTTTTCGAAATCAAATTTATCATAACTAAGTATTCTTAGAATTTTGAAATTTTGCTTTGCCGAGCCGTAATTGGTTTTTGAAATGTATAAACGGTCACTGTTCCGTCCCACGGGGATGATTTTAGAACTGAAAAGTAGTGTTTGTAGCAGAATTTCACAAAGAATCTGAAAATGCAACTCAAAATTATAAAATTTCAGCTAAAACAACCGAAATTTGAAAAAGTTCACATAAACTTTTCCGCATTTTTTTTATTGCTTGCGCGCTGCTGTTTCGTATTGAGGTGGTGTGAGAAATGTACGGTGGGCACGGTGGTATTATATCGTGAGCAAAAAAACATATAAAATTATGACGCGAATTTATGCAGCATTGGGTTTTGTGTTAAAATAGAAACGAGTTGAATACAATAAAATGGGTATTGTAAGAAATTGTTTATTTTCTAAGTAACTGTCATTTATAATGCTAATAATGTCCAATTCTGTTGAGTTCAATGCATTGATGTTGCTGAAGCAATATAGCCTGACTGTGTGATATCGTATAACAGGTATTATTTTAGATTGTAGTAAGCTACTGAATGAAATGAATACAAGCCAAGTATTATCGTTCATTAACCTGATATACAAACAAAGTGATAAACATTGAGGGTAAGCTTCGAGCCAGTCAGCATGGAAAACTTATTGGAATTCATTGGTTTTTCAATTATTATGAATACAATGAATCAACGCTTGATTTTGCTTTCAAAATCGATTGAATAATAAAGAACTACGAAATAATTTTATATTCGATTTCGATCCCCAAATATGTGCTTGAGAAAAGATTCACTAAATAATTTTAACTGCATGGTATGATGAACCATTAGTTATAATTGCAATATATTAAAAATGTAATCTATGAAATTATTATTTGATGATTTCTGGCACCGGAGGCCAGAGGCTGTTTGGTCTTCGGTTCGTTATCGTTGAAACAGACATTTCTAGACTATATAATTCCGAAAGTCGCTTCCGGAAAAAAGTTAATGGTAGTTTATGGTACTATAAACTTTGTTCATTTCAATCTAAGTTCTCACAACCCAAGCTAGTGATGTCCGAGAAAATGTGCCGCTTTTTATTATTGCACACACATGTGTCGGCCTCTTTGGCTTGGTTTGAAATTTCTTCGGCTGTGTATGTGAATATTTCATCATACCGGTTGCACAAACTATGCTTTGAGTGCAAGTGTTAGTAGATCAGGGCCGCTTTTACACAGGCCCCGGGTCAATCGACCAAAAAAATAAATTAAATGATATAACCGGGACCTTTTTTGCTCTCATCACTTGTTCTCGGGGGTCCTCACACAAATATTGCTTGAGCCCGGACCCATTGAATCGTGAAAGCGGCCCTGTAGTAGATGGATTTTTATTCTTGAAACAAGACGCACAAAAGGAAACAGACAGTTCGTCATTTCGTATTCAGCAATTCAGTTGGTCAATACATATACATATAACCTCATGTTAGTCACTCATAATTACTCATGATTTATAGCTCTAGTGTAAGAGTAATCACTAACAATAACGATTGAATTAGGATATATTCAAAGTGTGAAGAATTCAAAAATCCATTACGTCCAGTCTTTTTTACAAGCCAATATAACGAGAGCTAAGCCCACTGCGCTCAATCATTGTAAAAAGTTCTTGTTTCCATGTGTCCGTTTTTCGTGGTATGCTTTGTGCGACGGTTCGTTCAACTGAAGCGGATGAAATTTTGCGCGCATTTTATGACGCTACATTTCACCTTAATGTCACGAAATATCGCTATATTCGGATTCAATTTTTATTTGCAACTAATTCCACACACACACATGTTCTTGTGTACATCACTCAGTTGAAAAAAATATAAACCAATTAATAATTTTAATAAATAATAATAATTTAAATAATAAAGCGGAAATAATAAACAATAAAGTCGTGCGTGAATTCGTTGACCTTAGTTTGGTGGTCTCAAATCTATATATATATATATATATATATATATATATATATATATATATATATATATATATATATATATATATATATATATA